>NW_009697162.1:26729-40398 GCF_000703405.1 Apaloderma vittatum
CAAGAAACCGAGAGGGGTGTGTTGAGTCTATTTTCCATCACTGGCCTTTACAGTTAGCAGGCCAGATGGCCTGAGATGGGTGCAAAAAAAAAAAAGCCAACCCGACAATAAATAATACCGCAACTTGCAACGTGGACCGAGCTCGGTTACTTCCACTTCATCACACTGTTTGGAAGTGCCTTTGATGTACAAAAGCACCCCCTAAGATAATGAAATGCGGTGGCAGCTGGCTAATGGCTGGGAAAGTGCAAACCCTGCATTGAACTCTTCCCACCAGGCTATTCAGCACCCAGGCAATGTCAGTCTCAAGGAGACAGGGAAGAAACGGAGGCTTGTTGCTGTGCAGCCTTTGGGCTTCTGGGCAGGCTGCTGTAGGTGGGGTATTATTTGCCTTGCTGAATAGAAGTGATGTGCCCGAGGCAAAGGGAAAGTTTTTACTGTCTTAACATATTAACCTTGCAGACTCCATCCTAGAAATGTTAAATGAAGCCACAGGGTCACACTACTTGAAGAGACACTGCTCTTGGGTAAACTTTAAAATCAGCTGTATTTTTTTTTTTTACTACATTCCTGTCAGTCATGCAATCAGGGTTATTTTCCTTTCAGGGAGGGCTATCTCATGGCTTGACTCCATGGGAAATAAAAAAAAATACACACATCCAGTCTTTTCTCCCAGCTGCTCCAGGCCTAAATGTGAGGCAGGGTAAATGACAAAGATCCAAAATAGACAGCAGGCATAGGCAAATACGAAACCCCTATTTGTTCAGGAGCTTTGAAACAGTAGTGGATTTATTTCTTAAACACAAAGAAAAGTTTCTGGTCTCTCTGTTAAATGATCTTGAGTTAATAATATTATAATAGGGTCTGACCCTGCAAATACTTAATTAGACTTATCTTCATGTGCTTTGTTAGTTCTGCTAACCTCACTGACATGGTTTGTCACCAGAAAGTTCAGAATATGCACAGATTTTGCAGGTTTGGGACTTGCCACTGCTAAATGTGGTAACGGCCTGCCTCGGCGGAGAAGCTGCAATGTGAGATTTGAAATGAGGTCTCATCATAAAATGAGTAAGTGGTGAAAGCTGAATTTACCAGAATAAATATTTTGGGGAAATAGAGATCAGCTCTGTCTTTTATTATTTGGAACACAATGATTTTTTTTTTTAATAAAATCTGTAACATTCATGCTTAATTATAAAATTCAACTTGCCAGCTGTCTAGATTCAAGGGCTGGATAATTCTGAAATATTACTGTCCCAGGTGTTCTGATCTTGCATGCCAGGGCAGGGTCATGTATATCCAAATGGTCATGTTGTGGCACTTTTATCCCCAGAATAGAAGTCCATGATTGCGTGAGAGCTGTGGTAGCCTCCAAACCTCATCAATTCAGGAGGCAGCAGGAGATCAAAAAAGGAACATTCTGCAACCTTTATCTCAAATAAGTACCCAGATCCACACTCAGGACAAGGCTCGTGAGGTTCAGTGTGTATTTTCATTGACTGTATGCCAAAGGTGTATTGATTATTGTTGCTTAGGCTAATGATTACTATATCCCACGGTGCAGCTCTAATGTATTTCCTAAGAGTAAACATAAGTCAACGTTACCAAAATTTTCAGTGCCAAGTGAGAGTAGCTCTATTTAATACTAAGATTATGGATGCAAGCTTCTGATCTATTCCCTATGAACCCTTAACCTGGCAATGCGTAGCTGCTTTTTAGGAAAAAGCCCTTTTGTTTCATTAGATTGACATTCACTACAAAATCCCAGCCTGGGTGGATATATTGGCTCTGTCAGTCAGCCTTCACCCCATTCCTTCCACAGAGCTTGTTTTCTAAATCTAGTTTTGAGAGCTGTTTGCTTGACAGACTGCTCCGTAGACTTACGATTGTTTGTTTCTGGCTCTTCTTGATTGCTCTGCTAATCTCTAGACTTTGGCCTTGAGGCTATTATTTATATTGCACTTTTATTTGTGTTTGTTATTTGAAACTTTGTTTTCAGTAGATTTGCGGCCCATTTCTAAACTGCTTTTCTGATTAAATTTTGTGAAAGAGGTTGGGTGGATTGCTTTACCTTTTTTTCCCCCCATTTGTCTTCCTAATCGTTCAGTTGAGAACTCACCTGCCTTTTGTTTGTACCTGCCTGTGTGATTTGTTCTCAGATTAGAACGGGCAGCTGCACAGCTTTTACTTTTATTAGTTCTTTGCAATGGGTCAGGCAAAATATTAACCATCCATGTACTGCTCTCCCAAAACCTCAAGTGAATTACGATAAAACTCTTTCCTCCACAGTTCAGGAAAAAAAAATATTTTAATTCTTCAACTGTCACCACACATAGGGCTGGGTTTTTCTGGGTGTCTAGATGTATCTACTATAAGGGTAGAATGAGCCTAGAGTATCAGAACACATGAAACTAGCCTGATCTTTCCAACAATTTGTCCAGACTGATTTTCGCAGGAGTGTGAGTGTGAAATTCAAATACAAATTTAGGCCTCGGCCCTGCAATGCCAAGACCTCAGTGGGATAAATGCAATAATCCAGTATTTCCTGAGCATATGGCTTTTCAAGGCATTGTGATTCTTAGCTCTCTGATTCTTTGAGTTTTATCTACCACAAAATGTAGGTTGGTCTTTTTTAGATCTGCTAATGAAGTAGCTTCTGTCTTGATTTGGGTGATTTGCAAAGTTTTACTATTTCTTAGTTATTGAGCATTCTGCCTGTTTACATTTACTGCTAATTGCTTGGTCAATGCCATATGTTTAACGAGGAGCCAGCTCCCTTGCAATTTATTTACAATAACCTCTGATGTGGGACTTTCTTCCTACTAATACTTCTCAAAAATATGTTTTGTTTTTCTTCTGGGCTCTGGGATATGTGGGGACGAGGGAGAAGGACTGGGACATACGATAGATTAAGCTGAACTCCCCAAAGACCAATTATACATACCAAATTTCAGTTCTTTACAAATTCCAGGTTACTGCATTTCCGTTCCTCCAACCTAAGGCTCCAAGACCTTGGCTGAACAAGAATGGCCACAATGACAGCCAAAGCCAATGGTGTCTACAAGTACTTCAGTTTTTCAGGAATTGGACAGGATGTTTAGAACAAGAGCTTCAATGGGGAATTAAGTGCAGAACACTGCTGACAGTAAATCCTTAAGTTTGGGATCCCAAATTAACTGATGCACAGTTAGTGCTTAATTTTAAAAATGTAGTTCTTGGCAAAGGATGATAACAGTGTAATATGCTGGCAAATATTGAATTTGTCCATGCCCAAGACTGTGTGTCTACATAATGTTTACTGAAGCTGATGAAGCTGCTATTTCTTTGTATAATGTGCTGAATGGTTATGTACCACCTAGTGGGACCCTGGTTATTTAATATTGTTTCCCTAATTGCATCATGTTTTATAACAGACAGTGTACGTTTGTGGTGGTTGAGAGGTGTTCACCGCCTGAGCGATCCCACTCCGAATGCTAAATCCGGTTACAATTTCTCTCACTTACTCACATTTCAGCTACCAGCAGTGGTTTTGCTTTGCTCCTTTTTAGGCTAAACACTTAGGTTATTCCATCAGCTTTACACTGGATCTTTTAACCTCATTGCTGTCCAGATCTGTATAAGTATTTGCCTCACATTTTTCAAAGGCACGTTAGCATTCATCATTCTCCTGACTCATGCTTTCTAACCTCCTGGCTGAGTGGTTTTCTGGGTTTGTTTCCATTGCTCATACTTTGTGAATTTTTGACCGTTTCAATTTGCATTTTTATCAGTCTTCTTGACCATCCATCTTTAGCTTTTATAATGTGTTAAGTGACTCTTTTGACATCTGCGGTTGATAGAGCAACACACAGGATGGCTTCCATGCTCTTTCCAGGCTGACGTGGTGATGGTCTCTTGAGGTCCTTTTAGTAAAGTCTTCTTCACTTCCTGGACTGCAGCCTGAGCTCATTCCAAGCTCCTTTTAGTTCTACTGCAGGTTCCACTAGCACAGTGCTTCTCTGAACCACTGAAGAAGTTATATTAATAACTGGATTATAGGCATAGTTAATTGTTTGATCCTTTGTGTGCTTTTTATGCTAATTCTACTTTTAGCATTTTTTTTAGTTTTAGTACAAATACTTTAAATAAAGTTAGTTTCCTAAATTATGCACAGACTTACTTCAGTGGATCAGGCCCTACTCCCTACATTCCTTTTGAGTTTTCTCTCACTGCCAGAGTTTGTCGGAGGTGCATGGCATTTGATAGATATTTTCTTTCTCTCATGAGTGAGATTCAACATCTGCTGTAGGACTGACTTCAAAGAGTTTCTCCCAGTGCAACCTCTGTGGAAATTTAGCCTACTTACAAGAGCAAATCTATGAGCGACTATACTACAATGTCTTATCTGCTGGAATCCACAAAACATTTGATGGTCTTCAAAAACAATGAATTTAAGTGGCTTATTCCCAAAGAAAAAATGTCAGAAAATAATAATTCCTATAGCCCAGTAAAAAAAAAAAAACAAAACAGAAACCAAAATCACCACGAATGTTTTGAGGATTTTTAAGTTTTTTAAAAACATCCTGAGTGCTTTTTCTCACCAGTACGGTAGTGTAGCTTTGTGCTACCAGCTCAGAGATTTTCCTTGAAATACATGGTAATTGTCTTTGAGCTGTAAGTGCTCCAGAGCAAACCTACCCTCTCCAGAAGACTTCATGAGTATCTCCATTGCACTAATCCACTCAAGCTGGCTTCTGGAAAACTCTGGGCTTATTGCCAGAAGAAATTAGATTGATTGGAAGACCCTCTGTGCTGCAAGAAACTCCAGGAAGAATTTTTTGAGAGGACTTATTACCAGTAAAATGTAGGCACTCTCAAAGTGGGAACAAAGTAAAACTACCAGCTGTTAGCTAGAAGAAGGAAGAAAGAAGGAAAAAAATTAAAAATCTTTGTGCGTAGTTGATAATTAATCCGTAAGGTGCTGCAGATTGCACTTACCCTTTGTAGTATCTAGAAAGAAAAAGAAGATGTCATCCACAATCACAAGGATGCTCCTGTACTTCCATCAGAAGGTTGTTTAGGCCTTACCTCTTCAAAGATACGTGCACATATTTAATATTACTGGCTTTTCAAATGGTAAATTTAAGCATGTAGGTGAATCTTTGCCGGAACAAGATGTGCACTTTATTTCTCAAAGTGCTCATCAGCCAAACTAAACTGCAAAAAAAAAATAATAATCAAGGAGTATTTCCAAACCACTGTGTGTAGACTTGCTTGGAGGGGTTCCTGAACTGTATCTCTCATAGATTTTGCTGATACTCCTGAGTATCAGGAGTGAGATGCATGCACTTGATTTTATCTGAGTTATCTCAAATGCTTTACAAGGAGCCAAATTTCCATTTTCCGGTAACTGAGTTTTCAAGACAGAAAATAATAATCTTACTCATGATAAAACACAGAAAACATACTCATTTTGGGAAAAAAGAATCTTATAAAATTCTGCTTTGATTAGGAACGAAAGCATTTTATTAGGAGGCAGAGTGGAAGCGCGATAATCATTTGTGTGTAATACCTCAGGTTTTGTGGGGCTGCAAGGTTCTTTCTGAGGAAACAGGTCCATAATAAATTTCCCAAAATGGCTATCTGCCTTGGATGGAATATTTCTGGAAAAAAACTTTAAAGGCAAAATATTTAAGGTTCTTCTGAAAGCCACTTTTAGAGGGAAAGATATTTTTCTTAATAAAAAGGAAAAATCCCTCAACCCCTCAATAACTTTATTGGGGAATATGGGCACCTCTGAAACGATATTCTGAAACCTGTGAAGGTTTTTTATTTTTAAGGACTTTTTTTTGCCTTCCTCTCCTTGACTGTTGACCATTGTTGGCCAACCTGAACATTTAAAAAAAAACTCTTTATATTTGCTCTGCTGAGACTTGTTACAGTTTGGCAGCTAAATTCTCAGAAAATGGGAAAAAAAGATAAAGCAAAAGAGGATAAAATAACAAAGAAGATAAGAAATATAATATCAAGAATATAAAGGAAGAAAATGGAAGAAGGAAGACAAAGGGGGAAAAAAAAGAAGAAAAAGAAGAAGGAGAAGAAGAAGAAGAAGAAAAAGAAATTTGTCATTTGCAGACATGTGCTAGCTCCAGAGTGCCTTGTTTGAATCAGACTTTCTCTGGTGCTCCTTTTCCCAGTTGAAGGGTGCTACCTAGGTTGAAGGTGAGGAGACTGCTTATGGCTGCTCAAGTGGTCTGGAAGAGGAATTAATTTGGTTTTATGATGAGTGATCAAGAGCTAAGGTCCCAGCCTGGTACAGTGTTGCTTACTAATATACGGATCATGAAGGATGAGCTGGAAATGCTTAGTGGTAGAAATAGAGGAGAAACATGAGAGTCTAGGAGAGTGAGTCCAAAAGAGAGGCTGCGGTGAATCCTAGGAAATTTATTTTAAAAAAAAAAAATGGATTGGGAATGACAAGTATTGGCATGAAAAATCTTGGGAAGATTGTGGATGTGAATAGGATATGAATGAATATTTGGGTAGGAGACATAAAGAAGAGACAGAGAGGAGCAAGATAGTTTGATAAGGGCAGGTAAGTCAGGACATGAGCATATGGTCTTCTCCTGCGCAAATTGCCATCCACAGTCTGGAATGAAATACCAATTTCTTCACTGGCAGCAAATACTTGCAAAATGCACTGCCAAATTATACGCCTATTCTCCTTTAGTTTAACCAACTTTCAAAAATAAAGCATGAAATAGAATTTGAAATAGTTGTCAGTGGAGTTCACTGTGCACAGAGGCAGAATGAGATAGGACTGGGGAGAAATGAGTGATTATAAAATTAGGACTATATGTGAGTACACTTGCAAAAGCAGGCTGGCTTCGTGTTGCCCAAGCAGCTTTCATTCTGGCATTTTCAACCTTTTGAATGCTGACTCTGCAGCTTTAGTGTAGTTTTAATGCACTTTAACTATATATGATCAGAAAACAGATATGTGACACATTAGACCATATGGCTGGTCAGAATTAATTATCTACAGATCTAGCTCGTGGTTGGGGAGGTTCCTCAGTACACCTTCTCCTTTCAACTCCTGTTATTTCATGTATTCATTTAATAACAACAAGAAACTGAAAACATTACAATGTGGTGTGAGGAAAGACAGGTTTTTAATACCGTTTGATTGCTTGCCAAAGTTCTTGCAAGTGTTCCTGTCAGGACATATTACTACATACTATATACAGCATATTTATATTCTTACAACATGTTTAAACTTCTCAGTTGTAAGTTTCTTGTATGTCTAGAATTGCCTGGGAAAACAAACCTGCACAACCTGCCCTTGTCCTTCTTCCTTGACAAGGTCAATGCACCTTTTGTCAGATTGGTGGGATCTTGAAGACAAGGTCAGAACTGCACAGTAGATTGTGTTTGCACAGGGGTGTGTTTACAGGGGAATGGGAGAAATTTGGAGAGGAAAGTTGAATGATTTATGAGATGAAAAGATAGAAAAGTGATAGTAGGAGATTAAAATATGTTGATTCAGTTGTATAATTTGGCCTTGAGACTATTAAACACAGGTTACAGTTCACCAGGGGAATTTTTTTCTGCTTGCCTGCTCTTCTCCCAGCCAGAGAGGAGGGAAGGGGGATGGGAAAAGGAAGCAATTATCAGATCTGTGCTGTTGTTTTCATTTCTACCAAGCTTAAGCAGGGCTTGAGTGGGGAGTATTTGGAGCATAGCTGTGTGGCATGTTCCTTTCCTTGCTGATCGTTTTTTTTAAATTCTTTTTCTCCTTTGGAACGGGTTCTTGTGAAATCTATTAAATATGAATGTTTATCATACAATGACTTACAGATTTTTTTTGTCAAACATAAGGGAAGTTCTTCAAGATGCATTTCTTAGTGAAAAATGACAAAAAGTGTAAATACGAATACTTATATGACCCTTTATGTTTTGGTGCTAGAAGCGTGTGAACATTGCGGAAGTTCAGAAATGCCAATAGGAATGCACTTCATTGTTTCTTCCCAAACAAGTTCCTACATGCACCTATTACCACAGAATTCCACAGAATGGAGGTTTCCTCTTTTTGTCCCTGCCCAGGACTGGGGAAAAAAAAGAAACCAACCAAACAAAAAGCAAAACCTCTGTCTACATTATGTTCAAGACAACAGAGAATAAATTGTCCATGGGGAGGCTGGTGCATACTTTCTTAAATCCCTGTTCCCACTCAGTTCTCTGGGAGCTTTTTGCTGATTGAGAGCATGGTCAGGCTTTCTCCACTGATAATGAAAACTTGGCCTTCTAACTCTTTGGAAAGTTAGTTTTATTCTTTGCTTTCTCTCATCAGAGGCTTTCTAGAACAACTTTGTGCTGCAACACCATCCAACTTTTTCTTATGATGTAGACCCACAGAGCCTGAAGGTGTATCGTCCTGTAGCTATTCTCAGCAGCTTCAAGTGGATAAGGAATATTGCCTTAAGAAAGTGAAGGTGTGCTAGAGGCATTGACCCTGCATGAACTGTTTACAATGAGCACAAAGCAACAGGGAATTCCATAATGTTGTTCTTATAAGGAACTCTTCTTCCTTTGCCAAGTTGTTGCCTGTTCTCTTGGAGCATCCCTACATTGCAAATCCACCCTATGTCATTGTTCAAACAATGTGTGTAAATCATAGATGTTTTTGTTCATTGGCCCAAATCTGCAAAACTAGAGGCTCGAATCTGAAAAGACTAGAGAGTCTGAGTCAGGCAGAAGAAAAACTTTTCAAATTTTAAGTTGAATTCAAAGCCTTTTATTTAATTTGTGGGATCTTCAGCATATTTTTCTTATCAACTGGATTGTTTCAAAGAAAATAAAAAACTATTTTGAAAGGAAAACTAAAAAATGAATTTAGAAAAATATTAAAATACACATTTCACCTCTTCCCAACAAACTTCTGAATTTTAAAAATGTCAAAATTGAAATGCCAATAGCTACTGTTTAAATATTTTCCTATTGCTTTTTAGTCTCTCCTCCTATCAGATAGATAAAGCCTGAATTGTTTTTTTCCCTGGAAGACAGAAACATATTCATCACAAATACCTGGTCCTACTTCTTGAGCTCGTCCTGGTCACTCTAGATGACATCCCATCCCTAAGACATGTCAGCTGCACCACTCAGCTTAGCGTTGTCTGCAAACTTACTGAGGTTCCGCTTAATCCCACTGTCTATGTCATTGATGAAGATATTAAACAGCACTGGTCCCAGTACGGACTCATGAGGGATGCCAGTTGTCACTGATCTCTATCTGGACATTGAGCTGTTGACCTTTACCCTCATTTTGGATATTAGTCTCATAAAGGCTGGAAACTGTGAGCTTTTGAAAAAACTCTATTTTTAAAAGATGAGCCCAGTAATGTATCTTTATGCCTACTGATTTGCATCCTTCATGGGTAATCTGTAAAAATAGCTGTTTTCTTCCCACCAGAAACTCCTGTTCTATGAGAGGTACTCATCGCCAATATCTTTATTCAAAATATTAAGACTAATACCTTTATCCAAAACTGCTAATTTAATTTCTAGATATCTTTCTTTCTGCAATAATGGAAAACTCCTCACATCATCTCACCATGCCTGCTCCTGTGGGCTGTATCAGTTCCACATGCTAATCTGATTTCCTGTAAGAGGAGATGAGTATATGAGTTCTGCAGTGAAATAAAAAAAAATAACAAAAAAAAAAAGGCAAAAGCCTGACCGGTGCTTTTAAACAGGGTAACCTCAATAGAAAATGTTAAATTGATTCCACAGTACAAGTGTTAGATGTAAAATCTTGCTCTAGCACAGGCTCCTGACTTGCTCTTTGGTTTTCTGGCTGCTGACGGATGTTGTTTCTGCCACCTGTTTGAAGGCAGTTGTGCAACTGGGACCATGGAATGTTGTCCAGTTGCCTTTTTTAGAATATGAATAGGGCTTTTGAATTTGGTTGTGCTGAGCAGTTTGGGGCTGAATCACTCTGTAGATTTGCCAGAGAAAGCGTTTAGCCTATGGACATGAGCCAAAGCCCATGAATTTCACAGCAAGGCTCTTTTTGGCTTCAGTGGGCTCTGGATCAAGCTCTATATGAATGACAATTTCTTCTTCAGAGTTATCAAAAAATTCTCATTTTTAGTTTCTTTTTCTTTTCACAAAAAGTGTCACCTATATTTTTCAGTTTGAACCACTGCCGCCTAGCTCTGCTCTTCCCTCCTCCGAATGGGGTGATTAGGGTTGATGGTAACGTGGATGTTCCAGCATGAAAAAGTCAGGGGTGAGGAGCCATCTCAGAGATCAACGGCCTGAACTTCTCCATATCCACTGTCCACTTTTACTTGCTTTTCATTTCTGCAAGTGTGCTATTTAGAAACGCTTCAGATACTGTCGGACTCCAAGCTATTTTGGACATGAGCATGTCATTTCCCTTCCCTCTGCAGCAATCACAGTTGGATCCTGCAGGCATTTCCCATAACAGACCTCAGTTATCAACGGCAGGAGTTTTAGCGCATTTCCCTTCACGAAGACTTTCGTTGCCAGATGGGAGTTGTTAGTTGTTTATATCAGGCTGTGAGTAATGCCCTTTTGCTAGCACTGTACACAATGTTTTTTTTGACATTTATTTCTTCTGTTGTTATACAATGTTAGCTTTGCAAGCTATAAAGAACAACCTTTTTCCCTCAGGTGTCTTTTTTGTGTGCTTTTTACTTGGGGTTTTTTTTGAGATTCTTTCTTTTTCAATTTTAAAGGTAAGCATATATAAAAATAGAAAAAAGAACAACAAGCTTGGAGACCTTTCTCAGTCTGCTACTCAGTGCTGTGAATAAATGCTAAACATAGATTTGTGGGTACACTTTCAGGTTTCTCAAATTTAATTTCTTCTTCAGTCTCCTTTACATCTGTTACAGGGGCTTGATTTTATGGTGTTTTCCTTGGCTCTGTTGGACACAACCTAAATTTTACCAGCACCCAGCACTTCTATTAAATCATGGGATGAACCCTTTCTCTGCAGAACTCACTCCATCACAATTCATACAATAAGACCTTGTTCCGTGGGCCATTGAGCATGTCCTGTGAGAAAAGCTCTCAAACCATGCTTATTCTTTGGTCCATCAGCCTGAAGGAAGTTTATTCCAACAAATTTGGCTTTAGCATGACTGTATAGACTGTCTGTAAGGCACTTTACATTGCTGTAATGGTGTCAAAAACCATGTAGATACCTTAAGAGCCAAATTATCATATTTCTGCTACAGTCCTGCACAGAGCTATGCCAGTCCCAAGTGCTCCAGAAGGCCTTGGACAGTCCACGCCTACCACACTATTTCCATGTGTTGACTCTTGCACATAGATATACAAAATTCTTCTCCAAGACCCCACTGTCAGGGAATGTCCTGATTTCACATGGCTTCCCAGGGCCCTATGGATTAGGCTCCCTGCAGATCTGATAAGAAGGTGTGTCTCTTTGACCCTCCACACTTGCTAATGCAGTCCAACGTTTTTAAGTTTATGAACCTGTATACCTTTCCCACCAGATGTACATGCCCCATTGCAGTGAACTAGAACCTCTCTGGCTTGCTCTTGCCTTCTTCAGTTATTTTTCATGCACCTCTTTAATGACCATAAACCCCTTTATCCCTAAATATGTGGGTAACATCTGTCTGATGCACTCTACAATGATAGTTATTTTAGGAGACACTTAGCAGAATTTCTGATGGGATCCTAATTATATGGTTGCCCTTTTGCCATTAGACACTGCTTGGAGTCTCCCCCTCCTTAGCACTGTTGAAAAGGTTTGTGAGAACATACAAAGAAATAGATGACTGTTGTTAAGACTCTGCCTTCTCTCTAGCACTAACTCAACCATGGAGAAAAATAAAGGAAAAATATGCCCTCAGGTATTGTTTTCTTGATGTATATAAATTCAGGTCCCATGAAAATATTTATCTGTAAATAAGCAGCTTGGTTTAGTCTTGTTTCTCAAGGTT
The DNA here is from genome assembly GCF_000703405.1 of Apaloderma vittatum. Classification (NCBI taxonomy): domain Eukaryota; kingdom Metazoa; phylum Chordata; class Aves; order Trogoniformes; family Trogonidae; genus Apaloderma; species Apaloderma vittatum. The sequence continues at coordinate 38,705 of NW_009697162.1, forward strand.
ATCTGATTGCAGGGTATAGCTTGTGCTTGGTAGTAAGTGAAAAACAAGTTTGATCACTGGAATTCTGTTATTTTCATCTGCAATATTATGCAAGATCAAGGTAACAAATTTTTTTGCCAGCTGGAGCTGCAGGGTAACAGGCTGCTGCTGGTTCTCCCTGTAGACAACAGTAAAGAACACATTTTATGTCAAAGTAATTGCACTAACAGGTGCCGTTGAGCAACTGTGTTTTGGTTGCGACACTGTTGTGGCTCGGCGCTTACCACAAATGTTTATATATAAAAAAAATTCAGTTCTGCTTTTAAATTCCTATTCAACTGACAAAAAAGAATAGGATAAACAAGGGTGAAGCAATAACTACAGTTTAAGAGCTAGGCAGCCTCCTTCCCACTTCTGGTGGGTGAATACCACTGCGCTATCACAAGTCCTTCCTTCAGCGTTTATCACAGCAACCATAGGCCAGCATCCAGTGCTGACAGCATTAAGATCTAACAGAACTGGATGAGATTCTTGCAGTGGGATACATGCTGATGTGATTATGTCACATATTTAGGGAATAATGTCATTTCAGTCATCAGACATTGGACACTGACTGCTGCACATGCAGTGGGAACTCTTACCACCTGCCTCCCTCTTGCACTTGACACCAGGGCTTGGCTTCTGGATGAGCAGTCAATGGTAAGCTTGGAAAACGTCCCCCTTAGTCTTGTGAACCCATGGAAGCTAACCTGCTAAAAAAAATCACCCCCTTTGTGCCAGGCTTATGACAATGTTTAATTTGAGCCTTTCTGAACTGTGGAAGGGCACTCCAAATAAGTAGATGAGCTGAAATACTCCATTCCCAAGATGAAAACCTCATAGGAGCTGCCCCAAGGATGTGTTTACAAGGTTGTAAATATATATACTGATGTAATGGAACTGATATAAGATCTTCTAAAGATGGAGATCCAAATCACAATTTAAGCGTCTATAAATGGCACCAGTGGCTTTAGTTATCTCCTTAGTGTTGTCACAAAACCAATGTACACCTTATACTGTCCAAGTTAGCTTATTTCAAAATTCGGTGTACCTCTTTTTGGAAGCCAAACATGTCTGCCTGCATCCTGCCAAGTGCATTGAATCTCAAAGACAAACACTCTCAGAACAGACAGGAGACAAGGAAGGAATCCAATAGTGTCTTGCTTTCTCTGGCACCACCACCTCTCTGTGGGGGTTCCTCCCAATCTTCCAGCTGCTCCCTTTCCTGCATGCATACACACTGGCCTTATTTTCCTGACCTTTTCATTCTTACTGATGCCTTTTCACTCTAAAGTCAATATCTCTCAATCCACAGAGTCACAGAATTATTGAGGCTGGAAAAGACCTCTGAGATCATCAAGTCCAGCCTATGACCCACCAACACCACATCAGCTAGACCATGGCACTAAGTGCCACATCCATTCTTTCCTTAAACACCTCCAAGGACCGTGACTCCACTCCTTCCCGGGGCAGTGCATTCCAATGCCTGATTACCCTCTCCATGAGCAAGTGCTTCCTGAGATCCAAGCAGTTTCAGGCCATGACCCCTCGTCCTGTGTCCTGTCACTGGTTACCTGGGAGAAGAGCCCGACCCCCACCTGACTACACCCTCCCTTCAGGTCGTTGTGGAGAGTGATGAGGTCCACCCTTGAGTCTCCTCCAGGCTAAACACCCCC
>NW_009697163.1:0-497 GCF_000703405.1 Apaloderma vittatum
CCCTCAATAATCAATGATATCCCCTGAAAAACTAACGATATCCCCTCAAATTTGACAATATCCCCTCAAAAATTAACGATATTCCCCGAAATTTGACAATATCCCCTCAAAAATCAATGACATCCCCTCAAAAATTAATAATATCCCCTCAAGAATTAACGATATTCCCCAAAATTTGATAATATCTCCTCAATAATCAACGATACCCCCTCAGTAATCAATGATATCCCCTGAAAAATAAACGATATTCCCCAGATTTGACAATATCCCCTCAAAAATCAATGACATCCCCTCAAAAATCAATGATATTCCCCCAAATTTAACAATATCTCCTCAATAATCAATGATATCCCCTCAAAAATTAACAATATCCCCGAAAAATTAACAATATTCCCCCAAATTTTATAAGATCCCCTCAATAATCAATGATATCCCCTTAAAAATCAATGATATTCCCCCGAATTTGACGATATCCCCTCAATAATCAATGATATTCC
>NW_009697163.1:883-1100 GCF_000703405.1 Apaloderma vittatum
GACATCCCCTCAAAAATAAATGACATCCCCACAAAAATTAACAATATTCCCCAAATTTGATAATATCCCCTCAAAACTCAATTAATTCCCCTCAAAAATTAACAAAATCCCCTCAAAAATTAACGCCATCCCCTCAAACATGATGATATCCCCTCAAAAATCAATTATATCCCCTCAAAAATCACATTTATCCCCCCAAATCACTGGTTTCCCGCCA
>NW_009697163.1:1126-1364 GCF_000703405.1 Apaloderma vittatum
CATTTACCCCCCCAAATCACTGGTTCCCCGCCAAAATCACCCCCCAAAACTCCAATTTCCCCCCAAATAAACAACATGAACCCCTCGAAATCCACCTTAATGTCCCAAAAAAAACAATTTATCCCCCCAAAATCCACAAAAATGCCCCACAAAATCCCTTTTTCCCCCCAAATTCACCCCCTAAAACCCACATTATCCCCCCAAAATCCAGGTTTCTCCCCAAAATAAAACAAATTTC
>NW_009697164.1:0-70056 GCF_000703405.1 Apaloderma vittatum
GGGACAGCGGCGGGCACAGGGGTCCGGTGGTATGAATGTGTCGGAGCTGAGCTCGGCCGGAGGTGTCGGGAGATTGCTCCGCCGGCGGAGCGAGGGGGGTGGGCGAGGACGGCATCGGGAAGGGATGTGCGTCGCGGGTGCGCGGTCGCTGTTTGCACGGGGTGGAAGAAAGGGAAGCGGCAGAATGAATATCAGTTTTGCAAACGGCTTCAGTTTTTCTAGTGATGGATCAACAGCAAACTACAGCTTTTCCTTAAAGATACCGTCAGCTGAGTTTTTCCCTTAAAAAAAACAGGAGGAGGGGGAGAAAAAAGAAAGAGTACTTCTAATGGATTCTGCGTGGTTTTAGGACATCGGTCAGAGGATTCACACACACGTCAAAGCAGGTTGTGCCTTTTCTTGAGCTGAGTCTTGCTAGGTGCGTGTTATTCTTGAACATCAGCTTTGCCTTTGGCTGAGAAAGACTACTGAAACTTGTGACGTGGCTGTAAAACTTTCCGTTTGTTTAGTCAGTGTGAGGATTTTGTGGCTTTATATTAATCGGCCACCTGTCAGCTACTACCTGATTGCCGGAAGGTTCTGCTGGGAAGACTACTTTCTGCTTGCTCCTTTATTCCTGCTCAGACATCTCCGATGGGAGAGGGTATTCTGGACCTTTGGACCGCCAGAACTTTGTTCTCAGTTTTTTGAAGTACATCATTACTTCATGGATCACAGAACCCAGAACACTCTTAGAAATCATGTGGTGTCTTAATGAACAGCAGCTAAATGAATACCCTCGCTTTATTTGCAGCCATTTGTACATAAAAAATCACTTTGCTGTTTCTTATCAGGACTTAGGGCGCTGTAGTTTTCTTGGAACAAATTGTGCGTTTTTCCTGTAATGTACATGGTATAATAGTGATACCCTGCTGCAGTAGCTGGTTCTAATCATATGACCATAAGGATGCATAATTGATTCTAAATGCAATTTCTATGCTTTAGCTCTTTGAGCATAGACTTTATTATACATTTAGTGTGTCTAGTATATGTGAAGTTGAGATCTGTTTACTAAAGGTTAGTATTTTAAATAAAGAAAACTAATTGTCGTTATATATTTTAATACCTTTCCATTAACCGGTGGCTTTAACAAGCAGACTTAAGGTTTATTTCATTTGTTCTGATAAACTGGAAGTTCTTTCAAAATTCATGTGTTACGTAATTCTATTGCAAGATTGATTTCATTCTGTTTCCTTGCAGTGTAATCCTGGGGTTTTTAAGGATCACAACAATAATATTATAAGTGCTGTCAGGCCCTTTGTAAGGGGAAGTAGAGCAAAACTTAGTGATTCAATACTTCCCATGAGGGCATTCCGAGAAAGTACCAACTTTGGCACTTAGCCTTAGTCACTTCTGAAAATAATAAGTGAATCATTCTGTAATTATAATTCTGTCATCGTATCACAACCAAAGCCTCAGTGAGATATTTGTCTATTTAGATGAAAAGGAGAATGCAGAAAGGACATTTTTGGTATAGTTTGTACGTATACCAAAAGACTTTTCAGAGTCATGTTTTGGTTGAGCCTGCCTCACCCTTCGGCTGGGGCGGATAGAAATGCTCTTAAGGTCAGTAGGAGGAGTTCAGTGAAGAGGATATTATGAGTAAGATGCTTCCTGGACTCGTGTTTCAGGAATATGACAGTTAGAGATGAACTCTGGAGACCTTCTTGAGCCAGAGGGGAAAGGGGACTAAAGCTAGTCCAGCAGTCACTGTTGACATGGGGGGTACAAAAGAAGGGGGGCTGGTTAGTTAGCTGTGAGACTTGCCGCTCTCTGGCCTGTGAGCCAGGCGTTGCTTATAGCACAGAACAGTAGTGATGAGGTAGGGATTATGTTAGCAAGGGAGTAGTTTAGGTTTCATTGATTTGAAAGTAGTGATGCTTGGCCAATAAAAAATTGGAGATGCTAGTCTTGCTGCGGTTATAAAAACTGTAGTCTGGCTGGATTATATGGGGGGTTCAATGTTCATGATAGTATAATCTCTACAGAAGATTCACTGTTAATGATGATGGCTTTACAGATTGGACTTTTCTGATGCACCTATCTGTTTTTTTTTAATATAATTCTAGGTGTAAGCATACATGGCTCCTGGGGTCTCAAATGAGAAGAAAACTGATGATGAGCAGGCTTCAAAGTAAGATTCAGAAATGAATTATCTTGTCCAAGTTTACACTTACTTTCCTCCCCAAACTCATTACACACTCACTTAGTTTAAGATAACTTTTATGATACAAATATTGATTATAACATCCAGTCTCTAGTAGAAACTGTTTTGACAAGCGGAGTCTTTATCTGCTTTAACCACGCCTACACAGAGGGCTTTGCTCCCTAGCCATTTTAATTTATCACAGCAGTGAATTTTTACAAACGTAGGTAATGTTTTTATTTATTTTTAATCCAGTGAGCTGTTGAAATGTTGACTTTGTTTCCTGCATATGGCCAGAGCTACCTGCTTCAAGAGTTTAAAAAAATACTTCAGTCTGTTTCTCTATCCTAGCATTAAGCTTATTTTAGTAAAATCATACGTGCATGTTTAGTCCTCAGATATTCATGTTTTGTGTAAACCCCCAGAAGATGTAGGTGCTTTCCAACAGCATGAGGAATAAATTGTCTGCTCCTTAGAGTTACAGGCCAAAGATTTTTATCAAGCAAACTTTGCCTCTACTGTAAATCTGTGGCATTGGTCCTAGGTACACATAGAATATGCTTACTTTTATTGCCCATTTTACCCCAGGGTCCAAGTCTGCAATTAGATCTGGATGGGCAAATAACCGGTATGAGTTAGCAACAGCCCCCAGCTGCAAGGAGGTGGTGGGTTGAAAAGTGTTGCCGGTAAGGTGTGAGATGAAAGAGGTGAAATACAAGCACTTCTGAGGAAGGAAGCTATGTTGAGGCCAGGCACGAGGACAAATGGTGTTGGCACATAACACATTGAATTGCTGTGTACTTTTAAAAGAGGCCCCACCTTTTCCCAATTTATTTCCTGGAGAGAAGCTTTTATTGCTCATAATGAAGGAAATACTTTTTGCTTGCCTGACAACAAATAGTAAAGTGATTTCAAATCATATCCTGTTTGTATGTAAAAGCCATTCCAATAAGCATCTTCATTTGATCTGCATTAGTGAGAGACCCATTAAATGTGGGTATGGAGTCCCACCAAACCAAACAGGAGTCATTCAGAGGAGGCAGCCTGGAAATCTGCTCACGTGAACTGACGAAATCCTGGGCTTTCTGTGCCATTCTAGAGAGCCATAAACCTGCTCTTTATTTCTTCTGGAGTCAAACCGGTCTCTCAGAGGGAAGAACAAAAGCAGCCAAAGCCTTTGGTCCCACCTGAAGTGGCATTTGTATAGAGGCAAAGGAGGCACGTAGGACAAGGAAAGAAATTACTGCTCAAGAGGTGAAGGAGTGACCTGCTTTGTCGGGCAGCTGTTTCAGTTGCTGAAGGTGGTAGTCGGTGGTGAGCAGGGAAAATCAGGGTGGACTGGGCTGATACCACTTTTCTTTGGTTGTGCAGCTGCTTCTGGATAGTTAGTGACATTGGAGAGAGAATTTCAAGAACAGAAACAGTTGTTATACCCATAATATTAAGGTTGTAGTTACTTTTTGTCTGAGGAACAGCTCCGTGACCTCGGTATGGGCTTAAGGCCATTTAAGGCTCCTTAAGGTAAGCAATACATCCTGCACAGGATTGAAAGGTAAGACACAGCCCCTACAGAAAAGTACTGTTTTTCTGGAGTGGTGTTGGAAGACAGACAGGATAACTTAAGTCATCTAAAAGTGCTTAACACCAATGTTTAGGCTTTAGATTTGTTCCTGCAAAGTCTTAATACTTTGCATAAACTCCAGTCAAACTCTCTTGTTTGTCTCCTCTGACAAAGCAGTTTGAATTTGCTGAGCCATGCTGTGACTGCAGTGAGCCTTCATTAAGCTATTAAGTCATCTTCTTGTATCTGGAAGCTATTTGTTGCTTCATTTCATGTCTCAGTAACTGCTTTGAAGTACTGTCCAGTATTTTGCTTAAGCTTGTGATTATTGAGTAGTCTTTCCTACCTGTTTGAATTGAACTTAAAACATCAAGCACAGCAGGCAGACGTCTTATGAATTATTCAGCTTACTTACTTAGTCCCCTACTCAATTTCCATGAAGGTGATTCCACATGCTAAGTAGTTCACTTTTTTGTGTTTGCCTTGTAATTTCCTGGTCATTCAGAAAGATTTATAATTTTTTTAAGCTTGTATAACGTCCTTACAGGAAGCAACTTCAAAGAAAGTAAATTCTTTTTAACTCTCCTCTCTCTAATCCCTTTTTCTTCCTTTTTTCTTTTTTCCTCTTTCATTGTTTTCTCTTTGCTTCAGATTTCCGTTTGCCTCTTTCCTATTTTGTAATTGAAAACATAATCCAGGAGTGCAGCACAGGCTGGGATCTGTCCGCACGCTGGGAAGTAGCTCTGTGGAAGGGACCTGGGGGTCCTGGTGGACAATAAACTCAGTAAGAGAGAACAGTGTGGTGCTGCAGTGGCAAAGAAGGCCGATGGGATGTTGAGTTTGTCCAGTCTTGAGAAAAGAAGGCTTAGGTCTTTAGGTGATAAGATCATGTTTCAGTATTTAAAGAGTGGCTACAAAGAAGATGGAGACTCCCTTTTTACAAGGAGTCACATGGAAAAGACGAGGCATAATGGGTACAAATTAATCCTGGGGAGAATTCTGACTGGACACAAGAGGAAAAGTCTGAGAACATTTTCTCTAGGGAAGTGGTGGATTTCTCTACATTGGACACTTTAAGATTCGGCTGGACAGGATGCTGGGCCATCTCATCTAAACTGTGCTTTTGTCAAGAAGGATTGGATGAGGTGATCCTCGAGGCCTCTTCTAACCTGCTATTCTATGATTCAGATCCTCAGTACTCTTGTTACCAGTCTCAAGCTATAAAGTTTTTCCTCCTGGCTAGATGACACAGTTCCTGTGAGCCAAATTGCCAGAAATCCCTGTTGGGCCTGTCTGTAAAGTCCAAATCTTCTCAGCTGTCTCAAGTGATCAAGTTTGCTTTTCAGCCTCACTTTAGATGGTCTATGTAGTGAGGTGGTCTATTGAATATTCCTTGGTCCAGCTCCCATTTCCTGTTCACCATAAAGAGCCACCATGGTTCACAGCTTTAATACTGTTTAAGACCAAGGTTGCCTTGTTGCATACGCAACCTACCATGTGGGCTTTTCTTCAGCGGTTTAATCCTGTACAATGAATAGGTGTTAAATAGCATATGAGGTTTATTACGAGAAATGAGGTGGTCATGAAATCTCATCTTTCCTTAACATAATGCATGAAGAACCGAAATAAGGTAGTGCAGGCACATTTAGGTGTGGCATTTCCCAACTTTTAATGCTTGACTTGGCAAAATTAGGTCTTGTTCAGTGCAGTGGCTTGTATATGCTTTGTACGTTTCACAATGCTGCTGTCCTGACAGAGAGAATTTTATCCATCTCTGCAACCCTCACCTGGAGAAAATGAAAGAAGACATCCTATACCATTTTGCTCTTGGGACTGGTACCCATGATTTTCCATCATTGTTTGGAGATGTAAAGGTAAGATGCTTCATTTCATTCAGCAAGCTTAAGCTTTTCTGCAGAAAGTGGAAGTGTAGCTGTCTTCAAAACATGACTAAATCTGTCAGCATAACACTAATTCAGGAGTAAATGGGAGGGTCATAAGATTTTGTGTGTTCTTGTCACTGTCAATATCCACAAAACTGGGGATAGTTGTTCCTGACTGTCTCTTTTTGTCCAGTAAAAATACTGCAGTCTCTATTCAGGTAGAATTTCCACTGAGGGGCCTTCAAGCCAGTATCTGACTTCTACTGGTTCAAACAACGTGACGGCATTTGAGTACTATGTTTTTTTTCTTTTTGTCCGCCCATAATTTTTCTTCACGGCCTTTTAGACTGCTTATGAGAAGAGTCACATGTGGGAATAGCTTTGTGTTAACTGAAGGTGTTTGTATCCTCATGTTGATCTTTGCATGTTCTTTTATACCCTGAATCATGAAACTGATGTTGTTTTGCTGAATACTGTCCACCCCAGTTTGTATGTGTTGGAGGAAGTCCTTCACGGATGAAAGCCTTTATTGCCTACATAGCTGAAGAACTGGGGCTTGGGAGCCCTGGGTGTGACTATCCTAATATCTGTGCGGGAACTGACCGTTACGCAATGTACAAAGTGGGACCCATTTTGTCTGTCAGTGTAAGTACCTCGCTTGACCAGATGTGGGACACAGTTCAATGATGATATTCAAAGCAGAAAATACGAATGTGCATTTCTTTAAAATATCAGTCAGGTTTGTAAGTTTGTATCAGCCATGCTCAAAATAGAGCAGTCAGCTAATTAAGAATTCCTTTTCAGCCCTTTCTTGTAAGAGGGTGAATCTCTGAGACCTTAATTCCTTTCTTGCCTCCTTTTTTCCTCAGTATACCACTGAGGTGTTGCAGAAGTGGCCTTATAAATTTTTTGAGCAGACTTGCTCATGGAGAAAAAAGGTCCCTCAGTGCATGTGGGGCACTGGAAAAAATGGCTATATTGCATCTAGAGCTAAGTACCTGCAGTGGCATTGTCAAATGTGCTGACATCGCTTGAGAATAGCTTTTCGTGGGACTTGTGCTGCCAACCCATGTATTCATTTTAAAACTTCATACGTTTAATTTGTAGATACGATTACATACTTCAATTGCAATCGTATAACTGTAGTATCATTCTACAACCTTTTGAGTTGTAATTATTGCATTATCATGCATGTTGAGGCGAACTTATATTTGCTGAACTTTGTGACTGAGCCACAATGCCTGTGTTTTGCAAAAAATTAGCTTACCTGTTCACTAGCACGTCAAGATGGTAAAAAATCAGAGCTGTTTTTTTTGTTTAGGAAAAGTTCTGTGATGAAGTGCATTTGTTAACTCTTAAGAAAGAACGCTGCTTATACTTTTGAGAATGTAAATATTTTATAATTCATGATATTTAGAAATATTTTACTTCATGAAAAGTCTACCAAAGACAGTAGGAGTCTTTCTGTTTACCTGCAGCGGCCTTTCCTTAGGGTCATAGGTTAGGGTTTTTATGGGAGTGAGTTAGGTGAAAAAAATATCAGGAAGGAGATACTGTCCAGTTCCTTCTTCCGTGAATATTTTGTATCATCTGTGTGAATGTTGAATATGAATTTCTGCTTTCATTTCAGCACGGTATGGGCATTCCTTCTATTTCAATCATGCTGCATGAGCTGATCAAACTGTTGTATCATGCCAAGTGTTCCAACATAACCATTATTCGCATTGGCACCTCTGGTGGAATAGGTATTTCCCCTCTTGATTTCTTTTTTTTTTCGAACTAAACCATTTGGATAGGAGAGTAAAGCATCTCACTGCAAGTTAGTGATTGATGGTCAGAACAGTGTTCTGCAAGACATGAACTGTTTTGCTTCCGTAAGTTTGAAAGAAAAGGCAGTTTCTGCCTTGGAATGGAGAAAATGCACTTGGGGAGATGTGACAAAATGAAGAGGACATTCTTATTCTCTATGAGAAGTCTTGAGATAAGAAAGAATATGTAGTACAAAAGGAAAAAATCTGTTCTTTCAGAAATTATTCGTAATAATAAACTGAAGCAGCTGGGCATGCATGAAAAAATTCTTCTGATAGATTCAAGGGTAAAATTAACAGCTTTAAAAGAAGCCAAATTGTATGCTTTATGTGTGTGGAAACAAAACATTAACTACATTGTGAAGCTGTACCTATTTTTTTTTTATTGCAGGTCTGGAGCCAGGCTCAGTGGTTATAACTAGGCAGTCTGTAGATGCCACCTTCAAACCTCAGTTTGAACAGGTTGTTCTGGGAAAGACAGTAGTTCGCAGTACAAACCTAGATGAACAGCTAGCTCAGGAACTGATGCAGTGCAGTAAAGAAATCAATCAGTTCAATACAGTCATTGGAAACACTATGTGCACTTTGGATTTCTATGAAGGTAAGGCTGGCAACAGACTAACAGAAGTATCTTGGTAAGCAGCAACAAATAAATATTGAATAAAATGTTAACTTTAAGGGGCCAGTTCACTGAACAGAACGCATTCCCTACTTTGACTTGTCACTCGTGATTAAACTAGTTTTCATATACATAAAATCAGGCATTGTGCTTACCAGTTTGCTGTATCAAACTTTTAATTCTGTGGAGGTTTATTTCCCCTCAGCTCTAATCGATCCTCTGTACTACATGTAGTCTACTATACAATTTTTATGTACTCATCGGTTAGGCATGTTTGTCATGAATTTTCTATGATTTACTGAGACATCCTAGAGGATTAGAGGAGTGAGAATTATTTGGTGTTTCATTTTTTTTTTCTTTTTTTCCCCACTAGTTAATTATTTGAAATAAATATTTTCTAAAGTAAATATTGGAACTTGTTTCCTATGCACCTTTTGAGTAAAGCTGTGACTGGACAACTGAAGACAATATTGCTGAGTTGTGTCAAGCTCCAAGGCTTACTTTGGATAAACATATAGACGTTGAGGAGCTTTTCTGATCTCCCAAGTCTATTCAGATCTTATGAGAAGAGAGTGTAGATGGCACCTGGTCCTGTTTTCTTGAGCTGTTATTGGATAGGTGACAAAGGGCGCAGTGCAGAGGGGAACATGTATCTGCCTAATAGTGCTCAGACTTGGGCAGCAGCAGACACTGTTTTTGTATCTTCTCAGACACCAGTCACAGGTGCAAAGTACACTCAAAAAAAGGGCCAGGAACGTTTTCAATTCTTACAGCAAAAACTGAGAACAGGCTCAATGGTGTTATATTAGGAATACACCTGAAAACAAAAAGATACTGAGTAAAACACTGTGTATTTTAAATTTACTGTATGTAACCTGCCCCCATTTTGTCTGTTGGTGTTAGTCTTGAATGATCAAAGAATCATAGAATAGCCCAGGCTGGAAGGGACCTTAGAGATCATTTAATCCAACCTCACTGTCATGGGCAGGGACACCTCTCAACTAGATCAGGCAACACATGGGGAATTTGAATAATTTTCTCAAAAAATAGTAGTAGTATTACCTAGTTAGCTTAAAAGACTCTTCATCTCTTGCCTTAGAGAGTCTGTAAGTAAGAAAACATTTATCCATGTAAGGTAGCGTTAGGAGGGTATTTTTAAGCCTGGCAGTTTTTCTAGACAATGATTAAACATAGAAAACTTGCAGCACTTCTATACAGCTTCAAGTGTGCTGCTGAATTTTGACACGCGCCCCACATGCAGGAAACTACTACTTACATTTTCCCATTTATGAATTTGAGAATTTAAGCTGGAGAAGACCAATTAAATTACCAGATTATCAAAAAATACAAGTAGCATGTAGAAGCTCTAGCTAAGAATCCCTTTATCCTACTTATCTTGCACACAGTAGTAAAAGCTGGACACTGTATAGGGGAAACTACAATAATCATGTGGTTTAGAAATTGAATTTGTTCCGTGACTTCACTGAAAATTTGTGCAAAATGTCTTTGTAGGACAGGGCAGGTTGGATGGTGCAATCTGCCTATATAACGAAGAAGAGAAACTGCAATATTTGAAAGAAGCTTATGATTCTGGTGTCAGAAACATAGAGATGGAGTCTTCTGTATTTGCTGCAATGTGTAATCTCAGCGGTGTCAAAGGTAAACTAAAAGTCCCTTTATTCAGGCTGTAGGAAGTTTTGTGCATAGTTCACATAGTTCTTTTAAAGCTTAGTCCTGTTATTTGTATTCCAGCTCATGGCAAGCACATCAGACATTAAAATACCTAATTACCGTACAATACTAATCTGTTTTCTTCAGATAGATTTTGAAGTTTACGGGAAGCAACTAGTTAATTTAATCAGTTGGGTGATTCTCATATACATAAAACTAATCACTTCCTGTACTTTCATATGAAATTGAAAATGGATTTCTTTTGTGTAGACTAGTGGCTTCGATGCTTAAACAATTAAAGCTTTTTAGTAGCATCTTGAATAAACCATTCCTAATCATAAAGCAAGTTTTACTTTTTTTACACAAGCTAACTAGTTTTCAGTATACATTGGGAAAAAATCCACAACAATTAGAAATAATGTAATGCAGTGACTTTTTACTCACCATATTAACTGAAGTCTCACATTTTGCTTTGCAAGGAAGCTACCAGTTTAAAACATCTATGTGTCTCAAACTTCCTTAAACTCAAGGAGGACTAAATTAAGTAAAACAAGTGAAAAGACTCCCAGTTATATCAAACGCCCTCACTTATTATTGACTTGAGAGTGATGAAAAACCTGACCCATGCTGTCACTGAGCGTGGTGTCTTTTGCTGTCTCTGCCTTGTAGGTCTGTGATGTGCGTTACTGCTTGTGTTCTGCACATTGTCACAGGTCCAGAAGAGCGATGGCAAAGCTCAGCTTGAGTGAAAGGAGGAATTTTACCTTTGGGGCTCTGATTACCAAAAGGCAGCAGATGATCCATGAGATCCTCATGTCTTTGCTATGCTCCCCATGTCGAAAGCAGCTTCTCTGCTGGCTGCCGAGGGATGGGATTTCAGCACAGAGATTTGAGTTAAGGATAATGTGGATGTGGGAGGGCTGTAACTACATCTGCTGGAATAGTGTCTCTGATTGATTCCTACCAGTCAAGCCCTGGGTACTTATGAAATATAATTTCTGTCAGAAAAAACGTAAGAATCATAATATAACAGTAAGTATCTGCCGATGTCTGAGAGCTCTTGCTTTATTACTATAGCAATTACTAAACTGTGACTTTTTTATATCATCCACAGCATGCTAGTCCCCTAGCACCTTACGCTACCGCACACTGTTTTATGGATTTGTTTTCTCTTGTACTTCTAATTTTCTAGCTGTTCATTCAAACTTATGATTTTGGATGGTAGAAGTGCCAGAATGCCATTCCTAACTAGTTCTGTCTTTTAACTTCCAGCTGCCGTAGTGTGTGTCACTCTTCTGAATCGGCTTGAAGGAGATCAGATTAGTAGCTCACATGATGTGCTTGTGGAATACCAGCAGAGACCACAGAAGTTGGTGGGATATTTCATTAAGAAAAGCCTTGGGAAAGTGTGAAATATCTGTCTTTGTTCTGTAGAAGCAGAAGGCTTTTGCACAGCTGAAGTCATAGTCACGGCTTCTGTGCATTAGAGGTCTTTTGCCTCAGAATAGCTTACAGCGTTCTGTGTGTCTGTAGAGTTAATCATTTATGTCCCTGTGCTTTGGGAACTGAATGTGCTGAATGGACTTAAGTTTTGCTTAGTTAGGCATTGCTAGATGTAAGACTCATTCTTCTGTGAACTGAAAAGTGGATCTGTTCTGAAGGACAAGCCTGCTATAGTGTATGAAAAAGCTTTATTTATCCCTGGTGTAAAAGAAAGACTAGGAAGAAGATGAAACCGTACTGCCAAGTACTTGCAAACTGTCAAATTAAAATTAACTTAAGAATGCTAATCTCTTTCTTTCTTGTTGTTACAGAAAATGATATAAATTGTAATTGTCTTTGTTGCTTCACTTGTAAAGAAAACTTAAAGTGAATGCAGTTTATTTTTTGCAAACTGTGACAAACAATACTATTTTCATATATTAAAATGTCATGAAATTGCAAAGTGTGGGACTGAATTTTGTAAGCATTAAGGACTTGACACTGAGCTGCTGAATATCTGTACTTCGTAAATATTGATCCAACAAGGTCATTCATATCCCATTTTAACTATATGATTGAATTAATACCCACGTAAGATTTATGCAATACATATTTTTTCACTGAAGAATTTATTTTTTTTTTTCTGAATCGAGGCTCTTGCTTACTGAAGAGAATCAAAGGCATTCAGAAGATGCACATGTTCAGAGGATTGTATTATGGTAGTTCATTTTTTCCTTATTACTTTGTTTCTTTTTGAATTGTTTTTCATCTCTCTGCCTTCAGGACATAACTCTTACTGTTGCACGGTTCCCAGTTCTTCTGAAGAACTGGAGAATACCTGTCAACTGTACATGCCTTAAAAACCATTTCTACAGTTTTTCCACTGCCATTGGCCTAGTGTTTGTTTCTTTTAAAAATCTGAACTCCTTGCTGCTTTGCTGTTGTGGTTATACTGTAACTATGTGGTCAGCTAAAGAAAAATGCATTTATCGCTTTTTCTACTGCAGTGGCCATTGGCCTAGTGTTTGTTTCTTTTAAAAAACTTACTCCTTGCTGCTTTGCTGCTGTGATTATACTCCAACTGTGTGGTCAACTAAAGAAAAATGCATTTATCTCTTTTTCTACTGCAGTGGAAAAAGAGGAGTCACAGGTGGAAGAGTCTGAATAAACTCTCAGGACTATTGTCTCTCATCCAGCTAAATGAGATTTATTTTTTGAGGACTGTTATCTGCAACACTCATCACACATGACAGTTAGATCTCAGAGGGTCTGATGTAGCAGCAGGCACATTCACCAAGAAGTGGCATAAACTGGAAGCAATGAGGTGAGAGCATTAAAAAGGGAAGAGATGACTCTTGTGAATAGGAAATTGCTAATGAGGATTAATCTCCTTAAATTTGATGATTTTTCAACTGGGAAATACAGTAGCAATACATAGGGTCTAAAAATGGTTTAATTTACTGATTTAGTCTTCCTTTAGTATTAAACCCACACTTTCTTATTTATGCTTGATGTGTACAATGAATGTAAGTTTTCAGAGAAAGCCTTTTTTTCCCCTAAACTTAGGGGAGGGAGTCAGGTGGGAATGCTTCCACAGTTTGAACTGTGTCTTTATTTAAAAAGTAATAATAAGTATTAAAAAAATGTTCTAAACTATGCCTGCTGCTTCCCTGGGCATTGTGAGAAGCTCCATGAGTTTCCCTGGGAAACATGCAACAAAGCACTGTTCCCAGTGCAGTAGCAAGGAGATAAAAAGGGAATGACCTAGGAAGCAATGTGCTGCACTCTGGACTGAAGAAAAGTTTATGCTAAGCTCTGACTAGTGTGGATTTGGGGGAGAAAGTTTGCTGTTGTGAAAGAAATACTTACTCTGAATTACCTAATTAGGAAAGAAACCCCACCTTTATTGAAAAAAAACCAAAGAAATACATTATGTGCCTGTGTGAAGCTTTGGGGAAACATGTTATTGCAGTTATCCTGAAGGTACAAATCTGAAATGGTGTGATTTGTCTTTTCAAAGGAAGGACAGCAAGAATCTGGAAACTAGTTAAAAAGACAAAGTTCCTCAACTGAAACTACAAAGCTTTTGTATTAACAGTCATATAAAGCAGATGCTTTCATTTTTATGACTGATATGAAAGCTCTTATGTGCTATGTGCCAAAATATAACTAGAATTGTGGCCTCGCTGAGTTGGAACTGAGGTTTAAGTATTCATGGAGTGATGCAACTATTCTATTAAATGAATACACAAGACCCTAACAGAAACCGCTGGAAGACTTCAGCCATTTGCTTTTTGCCGGTTTGTCCTTTCTTCTTCCTGCTGTTCCTCAGGACACTGTACTTCTCTTTCCGCTAAGATATTTTCTTCTGCTCTTCCTAATATGTGGGGTAAAGGGATGTATGACGACTTAAAATTAGAGTTTAAAGGAGGGTAAGTATCCTGCCTTTTTCACTGGTCACCATCCTGTAATGCTGTATTCCCAATGCAAGAGGGTGCTCTGTAGACATATTTTACGTGCAAGAAAATGCTTTTCTTAGCTGCAGAGGAAACTTGACAGAATGTTACCCTGATAAGAACAATTGCATTTTCCCTTGTGACTGCAAGTGGACAGAGAGATAAAGGAGTGACTCAGCTGTGTGCATCCGGCAGTGAAGTTGCCTTCCTGTAGATTTTACGAAGACATCCATAAAGAATTAAAAAATATTTAACAGGCTTTTGCATGCAGGTTTTAATATTAGCCATTCATGTTACTTTTGTATCGTATAGAAAGGCAGCAGTTGTAGGCTGCAGAACATGAATCAAAATTTGGAATGAGTGGGGATATTTTTGAAGGCATGCGTGGTGTTACATATATACTTGGTATTACGTAGTGCAATGTCTCCTGGTAGATGTACAAATCCTGCCAAACCCCAAAGGTTGCAGTTTTGAGACAAAGGCCCAGTTTTGTTCTCTCTGCCCCTGGCACGCCTAGCAATACACTGCAGAATCATTTTGCTCCAGAGAGAAAAACGAAGAAAGAAGGCGGAAGATATAAATAGGATTAGAGTATGAAGGGATAAAATGATGGTTTTTACCGGTGTTCTGCAATTCATGGTGTTCTTCCAGCCTGTTCCTGTGTTTTTGTCAAAGAAATGGTTGAGACCATGATGGAGATAAGCTAGAATGTATTTATTTCACATTTGCAAGAGACTGAGAGTGTGTAGTAATTTGATTAGTGACTTAAAGGAGTGGATTTTGATTTCTGGCACCTTGATACACTTCAGAGAAGGATTTTTTTTAGTGGAAAGTATGAGAAATCCTGAAAAGGAACATTTGACCTATTGCCAGAAGTGCTTAGAGTGTGAACGTTTTCATCCATCCTTTAAAAACCAAGCAAATATTTCAGTAATTTCAGTATTTCTTGAAAATTTATGCATGTAATATGCAATATATGTTTTTAGAATTCTTCCTAAGTCCTTGCAAAGGATTTTTAGTGCACTATGTAACAGAACTGGACTTTCTTCTCAGATCTGGATCTCAATATATTTCTAAATAAAGTGTTTATACAGTTGAATCAGAGAAGTGTTTCTTTTCAATTGACAAGATAAGTGAAAAAAACTAAAGCAAGAATTTTTTAAATTTGCCCATCAGCAGCCAGTTTGGTTTGAATCCAGCACTCAGTACTGTGAGCAACAAACTGAGCTTTTGGATTGGATCTGCGTGCAACAACTGACTACAAAAAAGAACAGCTGTTTGATTTGATAGTAGTATGACGGTTTGCTACAAGATGTTGAGGTTTGTTTTCCCTGAAAGGTTTTCAGTTTTTAAGTTGGATCACTTAAATACATGCATCTTCTTCTGATTTGATACTACTATGACGGTTTGCTACAAGATTTGAGGTTTGTTTTCCCTGAAAGGTTTTCAGTTTTTAAGTTGGATCACTTAAATACATGCATCTTCTTCTAAAATAATTACAATTTATTATTATACTCCAGAGAATGAATTAAATTACAGTTAAGAAAGTCTTCTGCCTGAAGAGAGAGGAGGTCACTGAACAGAGCAACATTAAATTTGAAACTCTATAGTACAATAATGGAAGAAAGAGTAATGCTGACAGGGGCAATGCTTTTTGCTCAGCCTACAAGCAAAACGCAGCAGCAGAAAGAGACAGACAGAGCGGGTTTTACATGACACAGAAACCTGATTCCAGATTCTTCTTGTTGGCGCTGAGTTTGTGACTGTGAGGAAATGTTCGGTTTACGATCAGTCTGTCGTATTACAAGAATGAAATCCATAGAGCTGCCCAGAAGCTCAAACAAACCACCGCCCTCCTTGTGAGATCGGGTCTGTTTTGTTTGTTTTATGTGTAGCTCCATTTTAATCATTATAATTTAATCATTATAAGTTATTTGACCTTGCCCACAACTAACATTTTTTGTCATACCCTAACTTGGCATGCCGGAGTTGTCTCCGAGGAAAGATGCTCCTAATTGATGCCATCCTGCAGGCGCTTTGCTGGCGAAACAGGTCTGTGCTGTGTAAATATTTACAAGTAGTATTCCTAGTAATGTTAAAAGGACAGCCTTGTGATCACACGGTAAACCTCGTGAAGGAAATAGTGGGTGGTGGTAGGAAAATATGCTAGTTTGCCAGATTCCCAGCCATATTCTCACATGATTTGACTGCATTCCTGTCTACCGAAAAGTATTTTTGGCCCCTGGGCTTTAACCTATTTAACATATAAAACTGTTTCTCTGAGTGTTCTCTAATTAGCTGAGATTAAAACTGTAGGGCAGACATGGTGTGTTAATAGTATCGCTTTATAAAGCAGTCAAGTTTTAAACCGGACATGGATGCTGGCAGAAGGTTCTCTGCCTTTTCTGCCCCAGCGGTTTGGGAAATCTTGCATATTCTAAGATTAAACTTTGAAGTTACAACTAAGATGAAGCCTGCTAAAGCTTAGCAGAAGCAGAAAAGGGCAGGTCACTATCCTGTCCTCTCTTGGAAATACAATTCTGAGCATATTTTTTTTTCCACTCCAGAAGGAACGAGCGAAACATGTAATGAAACAAATGACCTAATTTGCTCTGCAGTATTCAAGATGATGTTGTTGACTCCAGCCACCCTGTGATGGAGTCCTGAAAGTATATAGTTATTTAGCCTACTAGCTACTGTGCTGCATTTGAACCTTCTTAGGCTTGTTATTTAAGGCTGGTACTTGCACAGAATACTGCTTGACATGGTACTGATGAAACCTAGATCACTCAAGAGAGCTTCCAGGATGGCAGCAATATAGCTGACGTGTCTTTCCAAAAAACATTCAGAACTGATTTGCGTCTCTTGCCTGTGTGCTTAATTTTTAATATTATCATCTCTTTTGTGCCAAGAGTTTGTTGCGGGGTGTGTGTGGGTGGTGGTTTTATTTACTATTTCACATATTTCTGTAACATTGCAAATAGTACAATCAAGCTCATGCATCCCATTTCTTCTAAAATTACTTTTAGAAGTTATTTCCCAGAATGCCACTGCAGGGGTTGTTCTTGGCTGAATGTTTATAAGGTGTCTTTTATTTTCATAAACGTTGTTCTAGAAAAAACAAGCCTCCTGCTGGATGAAGAACACCTTACTAGTCAAGAATGAATTTCTGTAGGAAAGGCCAATGATGTATGAGGGCAAATGAAGTTAACAGGACTCACTGGTGAACAGTGTTCATCTGTTGAGTGTCATATAGTAAAATGAGGAGGCAGTAGATTCATTAGTACTGAATACTAATTGCATACAAGATAGCTTTTTCTGTATCCATGAAAAGATATTTAGCATTTTTAAAAAAAAAAGGTGCAGCATTTATGAGTACGTAATTATATAGAGCATAATAAATTATTCACGTCACACACTCGGATGAGCAGAGTTTTTGCAGAATTGGTTGTTCAAAATAATTTAGCAAATGGTTCATGTGAGCTGTTTTAGCTTACTTACTAGTCAGGAACTGCCTTTTGTATCAGCTGCTTTGAAAAATAACTGCTTGTAATTCATTATGCTGACTGATTAGTTTATCTTTTCCTACGAATCACATGCTATAGATTCTTCTTTTCAAAACGGCTTTGTGAAGCCCTACATATATTCACAATATTCAGTTATTGACAAATATCTGTTTAAAAATGCATACATCAACTGTGCACAGAATTTTTGTCTCAGCTATCTCAAAATTTTGCCTTTGGTCCTAGTGAGCAAAATTACTGTACATACTCTGAAATAGCAGGGTGGCATGTGGCAATCAGTTAACACAGTTTTCTGACTCGTTGGTATATTCCACCTTTACATACGTAATGTATGCTGAAAAAGGAGAATGAGATGTCAAACACACACACCGTATAAGATAAAATTAAATACATATATGAAGATGCAATAGGACCACCATAGTTCTACATGTGTGCTTATAAGGGTGTTCTAGAAGCATATAGACATTTATAGGGCTATGTGGTTAAACAGCATACATATCTTCCTATTATTTTTTCTTCCAAAAATTTAATTTTGCATATACATGTAAATGACATTTACACTGCATTGACTGAAAGTCTGGGAAAAGACAAACGTGTGTTACATATTCTTTTTTCCTGTAGTTTGCATTCATTTTTTTTATTCCAGAAGAGGAGAAACAAGTGCAAAATACACACTGTGGAGTAAAGCCCCCTGAAGGCATTTATACAAACCCGTCCCCTTACTGTTCATTGCACTGAGAAGCAAATGGAAAGATGAGATTCCTCAACGAATGCAAAACAAAAGGCAGAAATATAATCTCATCTCTTCTCAGCAAGCAGGCAAATCTCTTGCACCATTCTCTAGTGCTGGAATTAATCAGCTTCTGAGTAATACGTTGATACTGCTTGGTGAGATGATTCTGCAGTTAGAAAGTCCTTAAAAAGCCATTCTGCGGGTGGATGAAGGAAAGAAAAGACGATATGGGGCATGCTGTGCACCAGTTCAAGGCTCTGGTTTGGAAGAATTGGCTCTGCCGAGTGAGGCAACCGGTGAGTCTTTGGAAAAGACAAAAAAGGGAATATTTTTAATCTTTTAATGCTTGGAAAGAGTATATCTATCAGTTTTCTCTTTTCACTGCAGATTGTTAAAGATAGGCTGGCTGCAAGTGCTTCTTGTTTTTCATTTGGTCTCCTAATTTTTGAAAACACAAGTAGAGGACAGCTGTGTGTTTTGATTGTAAAATAGTTGAATACAGCAATGCTCCCCAATTTGCAAATGAGACAGGAAATCTCATAAAAATTTTTAAAAAACACAGCTTATCTTTTAATTGTCATTAGATACCACTGCTTGTAGCAATGGCGAGGACAAAAATCAATTTTCTTCATATTACAGGTAGTCACTGGTAATGTAAGAAAGCCTGCACAATTTTGATCAAAATCTAGATATGGAGAACATAAGGATTGTATTATAAAATTGTATATACTTCTAAATAGTCATTCTTATCCACCCTACAAAACCTAATTTAACCTTTCAAATTGCAATATCAGAAGAATGTAGCAGGTACTTCAACAGCAGTCAAAATTAATACTCAAATATGAGGTGGATATCATTGTTCACTTTTACTGTGATTGATGGGATTTTTTAAATTTAAGATATAAGGAAGTGAATTTTCTCGAGATAACGTTTCTGTGGAAAAAAATGTCACTTCACTTAACAGTTTCTCGTTGATTTCCCTTGTCTCTGATGATCTGGAGATTTCTGCAGTGAGGCATGTTGGCTGCTTCACATAAGATTGCCTCGATTAAATAAACATACAGCTTTTAATTTCAGAAATATTTCACTTGAATTAAAGTGTGATTGAGGGAGATAATTTCTTCTCCAAATGCTTTCAATTAATGTCTTTTAATATGAAAGACATTTTTCGGGGAGGAAGGCTGTTGGTTATTTTCTTCTCCATTCCTAAACGCTTCTGTATGGTCCCTGTTCATATTCCAGTCAGTGTGCATTAAGTAGCTTCTCAGTACCTTCTGTTCTGCTTCATGCTGATCCATTTATCTTCTTGCTCTGTCTAGTTTTCCCTCTCACATATTTTTGAATGACAAAATCTTCATTCATCTAAGTTTTAAGTTTCTCTGATGGGTAGATTTCCTGAATAGAGAACTCTCTGAGGTGCAGACTTGCCCAAATTACAATGAATGACCCAAAACAGACTAGATTTTGCCTGTCAGAGCCAGGAACTACCCCAGAGCATTTGCAAAACCTCCTTATGTGCTCTTTGTGTGAACCCTGATCCATGAAGGAGCTCTATCTGCAGTTACGCAAGGAGAAATCCAGGTGGGTTGTCTGCCTCTGCAAAGGGCCAGTCAGACCTGTGTGAACCTGAAGAAAGAAGGATCTCCTGACAGATCTGATGTGCTTCAGCACTACAGTACTACGTTGTGCAGATCTGTCTGTAGAAGGCACTTGCTTTCTCATGGTTATTTGTCAGCAGCCAGGGCTAGAAGACAAGTGTGGTCTGTTGAACTAACAATGTGCCAGGGGTGTCATGTGGCATTAGTTGATGTTACACAGAGAAGGGTGAAAGGACTGTGGAAGATGTAAGTGTTCTGTAAAGAGTAGCTATTGAGGGAAATTCAAACAGGCATCAGTGCCTCTTACTAACGTGGTTCAAAGGCAGCACGGGATAATATGTACCTTTGGACGACAGCTGGGGTTTGAAATTGCAATGGTGTAGAAGATACCTTCTCATTTCTGCTTTCAGAAGCCTTTGCTTCTGAACTACAGATTGTGGAAGCTCAGGAGATGCATACTACCAGGAAACTGTATTGCTTAAGTTTTTGATCACTGCATTTCTTGGTTACTTTTTATACAGTATTTATTACCATAAAAATGTGCAGCTAATTAAAGGATGAAAGTGATTCCCAAATTCTGTCACTCACATATCCTAATTTAGAGGAGAAATGGAATTAGAATTATATTATGAAATGCTTGGAGTGAGTAGTTGCTAACAGGGCTGTTAGGAGAAAACAGAAACATAGCCTAACCTAAAGCAATGCATTTTTATAAAAGCTGTTATTATTAATAATTTTCATTTTGGATTAATGTTAAGCATGGGGTAAAATGCTAGTATAATTCTTCCTCTTCACCTGCACCTACACTGAATGTCATCTTTGCCCTGCTTCTGTCCTTTACAGTTCACGCTCCTTCCTTCTACACTATAAGAGATATAAACATCACTAAAAGTTGCTTATTGCCAAGTGCCCTCTATTTTTAACGTATATGTTTCTGCATCAGCGCAAAAACTAAAAAACAAACAAATAACTCAGTGAACGATTACAAAATTGTCTGCTTTTATCAGACAGATCCTAAAGCTCCATTACTGTATTCTCCATTCTTCCAAGGGACAATTTGCCAGCATGGCATGAGTTCTCAGACTTCTGTTCCCCTCAGTTTCTGGGCAAAGCACCTGTGCTAGGGCTGCCATCTTTAGAATCCCTTTTCTTTGGACCTTCTTCGGCTGGTGCCTTTTGTATTTGGACACAAATATACCTTATACAGCAATACTACTTATCTGCTGTACCTGGCTCCACTCCCTTGTCCCCCTAAAAATAGCCAACTGATGCCTTGCAGTAACAATACCACTCCACAACAAGATGGGAGGTGTGAGGAAGAATGTGCCAAGGAGCGCTGCTGAGCCTTAATGGCCCTGACCAGCTCCACCTGGGCCCAAAGCTCTGCTCAAAAGGGCCTTCTGGGATATCAGCTCCTGTTAGGGTGAAGCCTGAGGAGCACCACTACCCAACTTGGCTCTTGGGCTTGGCTGAATCATGGTTCTGCCTCATCACTGTGACCTCATCTGAGGATCTGGACTTCTGTCTGAGGCTGGCTGCAGCGGCTGGGAATGCCCAGCTCACCTCGGGGGTGCTGTGGGACTGGTTCCCTGGCTGGAGAGGACCCTACCCTCCTGGGAGCGGTGACCCTTGCAGCCTCCCTTGCTGCTCCCTAAAATTTTGAAAGCACCAGGTCTCACGTTCTTTTTGCTTGGCTTCTGTTGGGTTTGGAGCATGTCCAGCTTAGATAAATGGCAATTTCCCTAAATTTCAGGAAGTCTTTCATTTCTTGCGTCCTGCTCAGCAGAAGAGGCCCTTCTCCACAGGATTTTATTCTTACGCATTATGTTGCTTTTCTCAAGTATTTTTCTAACAGTCCTGCTGATGGAGGTGACAAAGGCAGATTTTGGAGAAAGGTGACTGAAGGTGAAAGAAAGGGTACAAATTGCAAGAGTCAGGGAGCCAGGGAAGGACAAGGAGGTATGCTGCTGAGCAAGGAGGGGACAGCAGGCTTCAGGGGAGCATGAGGAGGTGCAGCAAGGTGCAGGATGCTGCTGCCTTCTTAGGAGGCTTAGGTGTGGGAAAGCTGAATATCACTGTCATCGTATTGTCAGAGTTACTGGGTTGGCCATAGGGAAATATCCAGAAACACTATGAATAGAAGAAGTCAGACCTACTGTTGTATTCTGAAAGCAATGTATTTGGTGAAGTTACGAGGTTTTTAAATGGAAGTCTTAGGTACTAATTTGCTTTTAATGATCTTAGTTTCTCTTAAGCAGTTGTAGAGGTCATCTTTAATATTTTTTTTTAATTAGAAGTTATATTGAATTGTAATGATTTATTCCCAAGTCCTGTTTTCTGTATTACTGATGATATTTCGATTTCCCTTTCCAGGTCCTGTCTCTCACTGAAATAGTCTGGCCGTGTATGCTTTTCTTAATTCTGGCTGCAATCCGCTTCCAAGAGCCCCCCAAACACAAGGAAAACTGTATGTTTTGTTTCACCTGTGTTCTATTTTGGTTGTCTTTGCTTGTAGAAGTATTGAGGAAATATTAAAGGTGTTCTAGAATGGGATTACTTAAATATAGTGGAGTCAATCGAAAAAATCCTACAATGGAATTCAGTCTTGTCTAGCTGTGGATCTGAGCAAGTCATATTCAGTTCAGAAAAAACCAAAAAGTTCAAGGTCTGATTTGTCAGACCAGTTTTTGACGTCTGCTTTGGACTAAGGTGTATTGCTTGGGTTTTAATTTTACTTCTTTCTTTCTACTGTGTAATGGAGTTTAGATCATGGAGTCAGAGGGAGATAATTATGCAGTAGATATTAAGTTCGAGATGAATTTTACCCTTACCAACTTCATGAGATTCAGAATGAACACTTTGTAAATAATAAATTCTTCCATTTCTAGAAGCACTTTAAAATTTGCAATGACTACCTCCACCTGATAAAGTTCTTTTCACTTTTCACTTGTCAAGCATTAGCTTCGTTCAGGAAAGAATGATTTGTGATACTAGAGTTTATTATTCTGTTATTCACAGATGTCAGTAAGCTGAGGATAAACCTTAGAAACCAACTTGGTAAAACAGTTATAACTCTGGAGAGGATCTAGCCTGCACTATATAAATTTACTTTACACTCTCTCTAGCGTGGACCCAAGGATGCAATATATGCCAATTGTTTTTTTTGTGCGCTTGGAGTACATCTTCTGCTTTGTTTTAGCAGAAAGGGGTCCAGTGTGCAAGCTCAGAGAGCTTCCTACAATATATACTGGAGTGTCCTAAGTAAAAGTAATTCAACTGCAAAAGGCACTGGTCATTCACAACAAAATTCACTATTTTATACATCAGGTATAGTTACTGAGGAATGAAGGATTGTTTGACTAACAATGCAATTTCTGCTGGTACATGTACATATTGTAAATTCCTCATTTTTGCATCTTTCAATTTTGAATATTCATTAAGAGCAGAAGTCCAAATGCTAATTTCCTTATCTCCTCCTCATTTTATTTCCTCAATTTTGATGTAACGGTTGCCAAAAGAAGGTTATCCGGAGCACGAGGGGAAGGACCTTTCAAGTATTCTTCAATTTTAGCTGTTTTAAACAGAGAAGTGAAGTTGAATAGGAATTCTATAGCTACTCCTTATGTTTCAAAACAAGTAAAATTGTTTTATATTTTGACGTGTGGATTCTCAGTGCTATGGAGAGATATGGATAAATTCCAGAGATATTGAAAAGTTGCTGTTTAGACAGTCTTGATGGAAGTACATTCATAAAATGGTGAATACCAGTTCCTTCACCTCATGAAAGCCTGGGAGAAAAGAGAACATACTATTTTGTGAAGCAGTCTATACCTATACTGTAATCTAGGTGACAAGTCATTTTGGGCAGAGAGGCTAGCAAGCCTGTGATGTTGCAACAGTGATACTACCATGATAATCAGCTTTTCAAAGACAGCTCTGAAAGGTTATATCCTGTTGCCGAAGTCTGACACAGAAGTTATTACTTTTCTGTGGTGAATGAATTGTTCTTAAATGGGATGCTTGCCATCGATAGTTTGTTGGTGACAAAGCCACTTTCTAGGTGAAGGGAATACAATGAGATAACGCTGACACTGCAGTTACAAATCTGCACTAACTCCTCCAATGCTTGGTTTTAGGTTACTTAGAAGCTCGGGATTTACCAAGTCGAGGCCTTTATCCTTTCATGAGGACCCTTTTCTGTAATGTTGGTTCAAGATGCAAGAATACTAGTTACACAACGCAGAAAAACAACCGCTTACAGTAAGTTACAGGAATTTGCCAGAGCTGTCAGCTTTGTTATTCTAAATTCTTAATTCAGTCTCCTTACGAATGCAAAAGATGTAGGGCCTTAGTCATGCCTCTTCCTAATTTTTCTTCATTTTTCTTGGGCATTTCATGCTGTTATTAGATAGTGAAAACTGTTTTGTGGGAAAATTGGAGAGGTACCTTGTGGTATTCTTGCCCTTCACTGCTGCCATGTGATTGCACACACTTATCATTCACTAGAAAAATCTTTTGTTACATGATGATGAGACTGAGCAACAAAAAGTATATCATACATAGATTTAAACTTTGAATAGTGTGGTAGTATACATGGTGAGAGAAGTGAACACATAAAAGCAAAAAATGGATAACTCTTGAGTAAGATCCACAAGGAGCCCGAAAGGAGGATTAGCAGAAGCTCTGTAACAAAAGGAATTTGAAAAAGTAATTTATGAGAGGGCCTAGTCACAGATCCCGGAACGCAGAAAGAAAAAAGATGAAGTTGAGTTTGGGCTTTCGTTAAGAAATTTAGTAAAGTAATCTACTTCAAAATGTTGGAAACATTGAGATGCAAAGACACTTATGCAGATTGGCTGAAGGATGTAGTCATAAGAAACCTGTTGAAATACATAACAATAAAGCCAAATTAAGGTTAGCTAATCAGAAGATATGTGTGTATATACCTATTCTTATAAAATTGTTAATATCTGCTAAAAAAGATCTTACAGGCTTGAGCCAGTTAAGGGTGGAAGAGCATCAAGTTTTAGTGGTTTATTACCGTAGAGGTTTATAGGTAGCAATAAATCCAGCATGCAGCAAATGGGAAGCTTCAGTATCACAGTAATAGGCCATTTGATCTAGACAGTCTGTTATAGTTGTTTGTACATGTAGAAAACTATTGATTGAGCATAAGACCATGCAAAATAGGTCTTGTTTATGGGCAAATGACTTATACAGAAATTCATAATTTGTTAGCAGGACTGAAATTTAAGCCACAAATCATTATTATTCGAGATCTATTATTGCACAAAATACTTCTATGTAGAAATAATGATATTACAGTAGTATCTTTAAACAAAAATTCTCCTAACAATCACAATACAGTTAAAATTGTTATACAACCACTTAATTTCTACTCATTTGCTTGGGGTTATGCTCACCTTTCCCCTGCTGTTGTGGATCAGTGGCTGCAGTCTGGTAGTGGTGTTATGGCAAGTTGTCATCTAGAGCCCTTTGCTTGGAGGAATGTGGTGTTGATGACTTGTTTTTCACTCTAGGGGGCATTTGGAGTCAGTTATGTTTGCTAATGTGTTTTTATACCTTACTTGTTTTTCACTGGTATACATCTCTGTGATACATCTGAATTGATATGGTACATATGAATGTATATGGTATCTTTTACTTTTGGTAGACACCCTTTCTGTTTTCTTGGTACTTCTGAATTGACTTTGTCTGGCTGTGGTTCTGCATTTTCACTGACTGCTGGTGAGCTGTGTATAGCCATCGGGTCCTCAGTGCCAGCCATTGCCCCACCTCTTGTTATACTGGATCTGTACTCCAGTACAGACATTCTATGTCCCCAAATCTCAAGGCCTTTGCTATTGTACTCGGTCTGTGTTCCTCTCCACTGCTTTGCTATATTAATCTTAAATATGTCATTTTGAACTGAATGATCAGTTGTTACTACTATCTGTACAAAACTATGGCAGTATTGTACAATGACAAGTGAAAGTAAAGCAAATGGCCATACGCATCTATCAAAAAATAAAATAAAATACAATAGGAAAGCTAAAATAAGCCAAGTCAAAACTAAAACTGCAGACATGTTAAGACAAATTCAGACAAAGCAAATGTGGCAAAGCCTCTCTGCCATGGTCTTGCGAACTCAGCACAAATCCTGTAGCCTGTTACGTACAGTGTCGATGCTACATTACTGGCTTATACAGTTAAAATAGCTGTTGGCCTTTTAAGAAAAGTTTTCTGAAGGAATAGATTTTATTTATATCATCAGTCCAGATGCCATCTAAGTGTGTTAAAGCTCTAGAAACTATGAACTATATTGACTGCTCTGCATGATTATTTACACTGCTTTGACTGAACTGCCCAAATTCTATTTCAGCTCGAAAGAAAAGCAGGAAACAATTTCCTAGAGGCAGTCTTAGACCTACTTAAGAATCGGGGAAATTGTTCAGTGGCTTTCAGTTTTTCAACTGAAAAAAAAAATGTGTGCGTATACGCATTTTTATATACTCAATACGCTACACTGAGTAGTATATAGCCAAGGTAAGGAAGAGGGGTAAAAAGGTAGGATGAAGTTCATTCTGAGGTCAGTGTATTCCAGCAGGTCTGTCAGCATGAATTAAATCAACCTCAGGGCTGCTCTGACTTATGCTGGCTGCCAACAGCCTTAAGAGGATAGACTGTCAGCTTGATCAGCCAAACCTAACTGAATCCTACAATGTCCCTGTGTTGGCTGGAGAGAAGAGGTGGCATAGGAACACTAACACCAATTATCTTCCCTTTGAGGATTTATTTCCAGCCATAGAGGATTCTTCATAATAATTTTCAGGGATATTTTTGTGTCCACAGTGTTGTGTTTGTTAAGGATAAATCAAGGACTGTGCATAGTTTGCATGGACACTTAGCCCATTTGTTTTCACAGTATGTACCACATTGGTGCTATCATTATGAAATATCATTGTCTTTTGGAAAAAGTAATTCTATGACTTCTGTTGGAAACTTCACTATGAAAGCCATAAACAACCCCAATAACTATTTTTTCAGCAAGCAGCCTGAGCAAGGCTGCTCTGTGTGAGGGGCTGAGCCAGGGGTTGAAGTCATCCAGGTGCAGGGATGCCCTCACAGATATGACACCATCCCCTCAGGCAACAGGCTCCATTAACAGCCACTGACATGGCAGAAAAGTGAGCCAGATGAAGGCTGCAACAACCCAATTAACTTTGATTTGCAGCAAATTCTGCCATCTCCTCCGATGCCTCAGAAAGTGTTCATTTTTCAACGGCTCTGAGGCTTTGCTTCCCGCTCCTCGCTTCAGCCTCTTCAGGAGGCATATTTAGGAGCTCCTGCGGCAAAGCACATTTTTACCTGCTCTTTCCAGAATTCTTCACCCCACATCTCATCTTAAGGAGGTACAGAGTACAACTGAGAACATGCAAATAAGACAAAACCCTTGCAGTACAGTGTCACGTGGCTTTACACCCACAAATGAGAGTGCATGTGCATGGAAACATCATGTATTTCCAGTATAAGACTACTTGCTCTGCAAGTCGTGCAGAATGTGGTGGGATTTGTCCTTGCAGCTCAGACGCCTAGGTCTATGTTGGTTAGACTTCTCAGTACCTAAAAGAAAATGAAACTTGGATTTTCTCAAAACTATAAAGATCATGAAAGCAAGATCCTAAAATGTTATTTATAAGCACATTAGTTTACTTCCCTTTATTTAGCTACAAGTAGTAGCAGCCTCACCCTGTAGGTGTCTCAGAGCCACAGATGGGCCCTCAGAGCCATGTGGTAGCTCTGTCTCA
Source organism: Apaloderma vittatum (assembly GCF_000703405.1). NCBI lineage: Eukaryota > Metazoa > Chordata > Aves > Trogoniformes > Trogonidae > Apaloderma > Apaloderma vittatum. Next base: position 27,329 of record NW_009697164.1, read on the forward strand.
GTTGCAGCCGACTGGACTCCTGGGCTCAACCCATCACGTTAGAGCTGTTGCTGGAGCTTGTGACCGACCTCTGGGTCTGTCTGATGACTAGGATCCTAGGGGATGGTGCCCCATTGACAAGGGCATGGTCTCAGCTCCTAGCTTGGCCCCCTGTCCTGAAGCAGCCCTGCTCACATTGGTCCCTTTCCTGTTATTGGTTTTCCTGATACTGGGGGCTCTGTGGTTCTCTAGTGAAGTGGTATCAAAATAGCTCATGTCCAGAAGAGCTAGCGTGAAAAAAACAAAATCAAGGAAGCTCTAATCAACAATGGTAACACTCATGTAAGAACTGCTTAGAGGGTCAAATTTTTCACTAATGATGTGTGCTTTCAAGTAAAAAGGAAATAAATCTGTGAGATGGATGTAAAACTGCAGCAACTTATCAGAATAATGACCTTCTGTGGTCAGGGCCAGCTTTTGTAGTCTTATGCTATGTAGCTGTTAAACAAAAACTTAAGCAACTTTTGTGATCTTGCTTCTAGATAGACAGAAAATTAGGGAGAAAAGGAATTTTAAACATGAATTTTCTGAATTTCATAGCCAAATAAGAGTGATGCTTTTTTGGTTCCTTATATTTTTCTGGTCCATTGTGTTTCAGAAGGGTTATAATAGTATGCAACATAGATGGAAATGATCATTCAGTGAAAGACATGCAGTAAGCTGTTGTCCAGCATGTGTATTGGTGTTGATGGAGATGTGATGTCTCCAGGCTGCCCTGAGATGGTGCAGAACTGGAGCCAGCATAGCTGGGTCTTTGCAGTTTTAGAGAGAAATTTTTAATGTGCTGACAGGGCTGAGGCTGAGACAAGAATTTGCTGAGAGGCTTATGAAAGTCACCAGTGTAAATGGCATTATGCATTGCAGCTGAGATTTCAGATGAGCTCTGAAATGTTCTTATTGTCATCCTAGGTAACTGAGTCCTTTGGACAGAATTAGTGTTTCTGAGTCATGGCTTTAGGAAATGCCAGTTGCTTTTGTATACTCAAAGAGATACAGAGTCTTTTTGCTCTTTTGTAGTGTTTTTTCATGGTCAAAACTCATATGAATGTATGTATTCCGTTTGATTTCTATCCTCATAGAAGTATTTCTAGAAATGCAGAATTAAGGGAAGCTTTACCACAAATGATAATGAAATTATATGTATCTCTATATACACACTTTGTTCTAACATCTCAGTTCTAATCCTGTGTATCATGTCCTAGAAATTACTGACTTCCTCCTGTTGTCCTTTTTGTCTTCTCTTGCTTCTCCTCTTCATTGTTCCTAGCAATTGCTGCTGTTGACTTTCTTTGCATATATGCAAGTTAATGTTGTATTCTACTCCAGAAAGTACACAGTGAAGGTTCTTTAAGAGAGTAGCTGTACAATATTTAAGTATTTTTGTTGGCACGCTGTCTGAAAATTGCATGTCTTGAGTGTCCCTACAGCTGGTTTTAAAGTCTAGTTTCCTACCTTTGTGGCAAGATGGTGACATCTTCCTGCAATTCTGTGTAATTTCTGCTGAATTAAGAAACCAGTAGCATCTCAGAGTGTTCTTCTTATTAGGACATAAATATGATTCCCTATTATGATGAGAATATATAAAATCCTTTAAAATTTAGCACAGATATTCAGCAAATAAAACCTCTGTTATATTTTAATGTTTCATAAAACCGAATCTGATAACCAGTATCATGTCCTTTGCTATTTCCTCTTCCAAAGGAGGTTGTCCTCAACTCCAAGAGCAACCAGAGGATGTGCTGTGAAAATTATGGCAAAATAGGGGCACAAGTGGCAGCTGCCTAATTGCTCCTGATATGGAAATCCCCATAAAGCTAATGGTTCAGAAACAGCACTTCCAAACAGCTGCTCTCATCCTGCTGAGAGGCTTGTGCTTGGAAGTGTGGTGTTCTGTAAGTTTTTCAGGTTGCACATGCTGCCTTCTCTTTTGGAACAGCTGAACTTTATGCCTGGTTTTTGGTCCTTCCTTCATACCCTAAATATTTACACCCTCCTAACTGTTTCTGAGCTCCCTCTCCAGTCTCACCATCAACTTTCTTTGCTGGGCACTTCTAACTGGATCTTCTAAGAGTCACAACACTCCAAGCTCTGCCAGCATTTTCTTTAATGCTTCTAGTCTGTGCTTCCCCAGTCCCCCTGCTGTGTACTCTGTGGGACCCCTTGCGGGGCAGTGGCTTGTCCCCCCAGCCTTCAAGCCTGGAGACACTGCATGGACAGAGCTTGTTGTCCTGCCTGGGCAAAGGATGGAGCAGGAGGGCTAAGCAGGCCGCTGCTGTCTTGAACAGTGTCTAGGGCAGCATAGCCTGAAGCCTTTCATGCAGTTTCACAGTTCAAAGGAAGCTTTACAGTTATCAACAGAACATTTTGAAACTACATGGTAAAGAGCAGACAACATTTTTCCTTGCTCAAATTACAGAGAGGAGGAGTTTGGTTTCCCTCTTGTTTGAAAAGCTATTGCTAAACAGACTCTCCTTATCCATTACATTTGCTCCTTACCTGCTCCAAGAACTGCTGCGTGCTCTGCTCCTGCAGTGCGAAGCCAAATGCTTTCTGGGCTGCAGCTACTCACAAGAGATTCAGAATAACAGAAATGGTTATTGTTCACACAATCTACCCTGCATTACCGGGTGTGTTTTTTGCTGTATACCAAACAGGTGGCTATAGCACATAAAATTGGATGCCAAGAGGGTTTTTCTGTCCCCCTGCTCTTTATCAACCCAAGGGTTGCAAATCCAAGGTACAGCAGAGTCAGCGATGGGGGTAGAGCTGAAGGAGTTACTGATGGCTCCTGTCACTGTTAGCTGTGCAACCTGCTGCTGGCAGGGAGGCTGAGCAGTACCAACAGCCTTGGAGGCAGCGTTGAGCCCAACCATATGCTTGTATGTAGGTAAAAGTGTTATTTTTCTCCCGAGCATTATTGTTTGCAGTAGAGATTGTACACGGGGATGCAAGGCTTACGTCTAGTTTGGAGGGAAAATTATATGGGATGGTATATTGCCTTTATGCCTCACTTCTCTGAATACTTGTGATTATTTTAATTGACCTTGCTTTGTGAGCTGAGTTGCCAACTGAAAGTTCAAGTATTCTGAAAACAAAAAGTAGAAAATTCTGTGAAAACTGAACTACAGCATTGTTTTTCTTAAAGTTCTGTCTGGATTTGTGTTTTAACCAATGTTGCTGTTTTTATTCTGGTCAAGCACTGGCTGCTTGCTCAAAAAGCACTGTGCTAGAAAGTTTTCAGCATGTTCCTGTTCTTTGCCAAGTACTAGTGTTCCTAGCTGTCCAAAATTTCAGGCAGTAGGTGTGCTAGTAATATTGGAATTTAGTTTTCAAAAGCAATAGTTAAAGTACAGATATTGATCATTCTGAGAGTCGCCCTCTGAACAACAGAAATTTCCTTTTTAAAGCTCCATTTAAAAGGAAAAAAAAAAAAAAAGTGTGAGGAATTGTTCCACCTTTAATCCATTGAAGTTTGAGGCTGGTGAAAGAGTTTTCCAGAAAGCCTACTGGCCATCAGCCAAGTTGGGATCAAAACAAGCTGCTCCGAAATAATCAAGAACTTCATTGTTTTAAGATTAATTTTACTTCTTATCCCGTAGTCTAAAGTTGCAGGCAGATCTGTGGCTGTCTGAACTAATGAGAATCGGGGAGAGAGAGAAAGAAATGAAAGAATTGGAAAGCAGCAGCTGATGTTCATGATTTGGTTTGCAAATCTGTGTCATTAGGTTTTTCTTTACCAAAAAGTAAGAATTGTGCTGAAAACTAGTGCTAACACACGTTCGACGAGAAAGGAATGTAACTCTCGATTGTATATTTGAATGTTGGGCTTTTGTGAGTTAATTATGCTTCTAATGAATAATAGGAATATCTGTCCTGTAAAGAGATGTTTAAATGAGTCTTCTGATTTAATCTTAAATTTGTTAGAAATATGTTGTACTATTGAGTAGCCACCAGATGGTAGTATGATAGAGATAGTAGAGATAACATGTACCAGAAGTTTAGTTGTGTACAGTAAAATCGGGGGGAAACAGTAGTGACAACTTTTATTGATTTATTTCCATTTTGGCTGAAAACAGGCATTCAATTACATATATTTGAAAAAACAATTTGTAATATCCCAAATACAAGCTGTATAGTTTTTCCTAACAACAAATACTTTGTGTGTGAGTCAGCATAAGGCAAAACTATGTAGCCAGAGACACCACACTTCGGCTTATCAAGTAGAAGGGTACCTTGAAGAGCGCGTCATCTGGACTTTGCATGTGGCTGTTAGTGCTGATGTCTGTTAAAGGTGATGGAATTGTTAGCAAAGTTCTATTGCTTAGTAAACTAACTAAAGAGAAAACAGCAACTTTCTTCAGGACCAAGAAGAAGGGATGTACCTATATTTCATCCGGTCACATGGACCAATTTACCTGTTCTGTATGCAATGTCGACTTAGATGAAATAGGAAAGCTTGAACTTCAGGGTACAGGTCATCAAAGAACCATTACCTGGACTCATAATGGACTAAGGGAGAAAAGTTCAATGTGTTTAGAAACATCAAAGACTTCTTAGGTTGTGTCTGTGTTTGGCTGCTGCCAGAATTGGGCTACTGGTGTAGGTGAGCAGATCTAGCTCAGCAATTTTTCATCATTCTCTTTCCTGAGGTTTTGGGACTCAGTCCTGTAACTCGCATGCTAATGAACCAAATAAAAGTTGTGTAAATAAAAAATCAGAATATTGCTGTGAGTATATATGTGGTTTTCAGCTACTTGCTTTCAGCTTGTAATTACCTCCCCTGTTCCATTTCTTTCTGTGAAGAAGTACTGCAGGCATTGAAAGGGGTCCGGAGAAATTCACAGGACTTGATCTAGACTTCATGAAAGAAATAGAAGAACTTGCAAACGGATTTATTGAGGCCACAGAGAAAGCCATGGCTTTAGAAAAGCTATGGGAGGAAAACTCGAAGTTCTCAGGTAAGCTATGATCTTTCTGATAATGAATTGCTTTGTCTATCAGGTAGTGAAAATCATCAAACAAAGGAATAGTCTTACCTTAAAAATAAAAAGAACAAACTAAAATTTTAGCTGATCTGAAAAAAGCCATGTTTATGATTACTATTATTGTGGCTGTCATAAAATTATGAGAAAGAAGTCAGCTTTCTAAATGTGTGCCCTTGTTTTACTACTTGATAATTGACAAAATACTATGAGGGCAAAGAGTAGATGGCTACTTGGTCTAACATACATTCGGAAGTAACTTTTTAGTGGATTCAAGACTTTCTCCCTAGCTTTTTCTCTTGTACTAGAGTATAGGTATGAAAAACCTCAGTAGCTCACACTTGGTGACCTTTAGGCAAAAAAGTCAGTCTCACACTTAGGAGCAAGACTGGAAACACCAAGGTCTGATGCTCCCTGTCTGTTCCCACCAATAGTGCATGGCCTTGCTGCTGTGGCAGGTGGGCATTTAAGACCTGCTACTACCCTGCATTTTCTGGCTGAGTTTTCAAGCAGAAAGATTTAGGTAAAACTTATTTTCATGCCTGGTTGTCTGGGAGTTAGTATGTTCATCTATTGTTGATGTGACGATTTCACGTTACTGAAAAGTAAATGGTGAGCCATTTCTTATAAGTTGTTTTTGTGATAATAGTAAAAGTATTGGGAAGCACAGAAAAAGAAATGGATCACTATCTTTCTAGGGTATTAGTTGTTTCACCTGCCTTTATTCTTGTAGAAACGCCCTTTGTGTACTGCTTGCTGTTGCTTATAAAATTGATTCTTCTGAAGTTAATAATGCTTCTCTGTAAAGGAAAATATTTGATTTTACAGGGCTGCATAACATCACCACTTTTCTTAATGTAAGTATTTTTCTAGTCTATTTCTAAATTACAGTTTTGGATTTTAAGGCATCTTTATTTTAACGGTTAGATATTTGTATCCTGTCAAGTTCTAGTACACTATCTTAAAAAAAATAAAATGGTATGCTGTTGAAGCAAATAATCATGTCTTGTAAATTTGATAGTGTTTCAGTGATTTACTGTTCTAAACCAGTCTAGGTGGTTAGTAGCTAAAATCCTCAGCCATTTGAAAGCTAATTGTTCATCAGGAGCAATTTAAAAGTGCATCTGCTAGACCTTGTGTTGCTGTCTAAAACTGTATTATAAAATGTTCTGCAAGGAACTCTAAGAAGTACACATCAGGATAAAACAAAAGTCCCAGCAAAAAGCAGCAACAAAATCCCAACTCCCAGTCCACCTCACCCTCCAAAAAGCCCCCCATACAAACTAAAAAACCCCATAAAAACACCAAACAAAACCCCAAAACTGAAGGGACTGTAGTGAGATTGAAAAGATTAGATTTTTTCCTTGGGTTAGATTATTTTGAATTCAGATTTTTGATCCAGCGAATATGGCAATCAGACTTGAGAGGGGATGAACGAAGATGGATTTGCATGATGTAGCATAATTCCTTCCAGAATCTCTGGCAGTTTATGTGAAACAAGGTTGTGCTGTCCCTAATGCATTAGTGTTTCACCCTTGCAATCTCAGCCAAAAGAAGGCTGAATGGGCACAGTAGTGGATCTCCATTACTGTCCATTACTATACCTTTCACAGATCACTGGTTTCACTAAAAAAATTATTTTAAAATTAACTTTTCCCTATTTGATTTTGACTGCTGCTTCATGAAACCTAGATTTCCAATTCATAACTTGACATTAGGTGGAATTTTTATAGTAACATTTTTAAATTGCTTGTGAGATACTTGGTTGAAAGGAGCTGTATCAATGTGAAATTTCATTTCGGGAATGGAACATAAAATAGAAATATTCTATCAGCATTAAGAAAATATGTAGTCGAAAGTAGCCTATAATTATTAGTAATAGCTTGGATACACAAGCTTCTTTTCTTATAAACCATAGTAGTGTTACTGTTATTCAGAAGAACTCTAGTGAAACATTAGAGAAACAAAAACTAAATAATAAGTATGATAGATCATATGTTTTGCATAGGCATCTGATAGTGTAATCCGACAAAAGAAGTGTTTTTACCCCAGTCAGTTAATCTTTAAAGAGCCTTTCTTATCTATTATTATTTGACATCACCCTCGCCCCCTCCAAGGAGCTGTGAGCCAAGGATAGAATGTCCCTGGCAGTTCCTTTTATACCCTAGACTTAGAAATTCATTGCAGGGCTAAAGAGCTCCTTGTGTTTGAGATCTCAAAGGTGATCCATCTCTTTAGGAAAGAGTTACATTTCTAAGCAGAAAGAGATTGATTGCTTAGCTTTTTTCCCAGCTCCATTTTCCATCAGAACAGAAAAAGATGTCTGAAACAAAGCTGCCATAAGTTCAAAGCACCACCAAAACGATGTACTGCATTACTGAAAGCAAAGTTGTGTTTCTGCTTGGAAAAAAATATTTTAAATGGTTTAAAATACCAGAAGTCAGGGGTGGTGAAAATAACAGGAACCTGCTATTTTTTTCTTCTGTTAATGGACATGTACTTCCTTCACATAAAGATGGATTTGAATGAAGTGGAAGAAATGATTACGAAAGCAGAAAACCTGTACAAGCAACCGTATTTCTGGAACCTTCTGCATTCACTCCCTCATCTTGAATCATACAGCTTTCATACAGAAGATGAGTTAGCTGCCATAGCACAGTTTCTAAAAGTCATTCAGAAGTAAGTAATTTTACATTCTTGAAAGTGATCTGTTCTAATATTTTACCTGCAATTCTTGTTCTTCTCACTGGCTATTTAATAAAATAAGCATTCTTAACAGTGTGAAGAGGCTGATTTTTTTCTTCTATTTACTAAATTTTTTCTTTTGTAGAGGTGTGGTAGGAATTTTCACCCATTCAGATTCCTTCATAACTTTATTTTTCATCTGTCAAACTCAGCAGAGATTCCCTGCGAATGTCCAAGAAGTAGCTTCATGTTAGCAATGGCTGAAATTAGCCCATCACATAATATGACTTTGAACTTTGTCATGTGCTTTGGGATTATTGCAATTTGGAAAGCAAGCCACAAACACCAGTGCTCAGTTTCTTGAAGTTTAATTTGACAAAATATGTTTTTCAAAAATAAATATGTTTTTCAAAAATTCATTTGCCTGAATATTACTTATTTCACAAAGCCCTTTCAGTTTTCCTGGTTGTATAGAGAGCTTGATGTTTGGTGTTTTTTTTTTTTTTCCACTTTCAGTATCTTAGCATCATTGAAGGATTTAGCAATAATGCCATTGGGCCAGAATTTCTATGAAGTGGTGAAAACAGCACTTAATTTAACTGCTGTATCAGTACAGGATAGGAGCTCACAAGGTAAGGAATTTAAGATTTTCTTTGAAGTTTCTGATAAGCATGCTGGGAATATGTAATAGAAGTAACTGCCTGAGCTTCTGCTAAATTCCTAATGTAAAACGTCTTAAGTATTGAACTGTAGTGAGAAACTGTTTCTTTATTGATCTGTTTTTTAAATACTAATAACTAAATTTTGTCAGACTGGCAACTATTTGATGAAACACAATGGTCTAATGTATTGTGTTTAGAAACATCTTTCCGTGGTGAATTTTGGAGAGGCACTAAATCATTACAGCAGACAATTTCTTCCAGTTGACAGAAGGATAGACTCTTGTTTTGGACATGAATGATTAGATTTTAGGTGCAGCTGTCTGCTCTGCTTGGAAAATCAGGCCAAGAATTATATGTGATCTAAATCCCACTTCACCTGTCAAAATGAAGACTGAAGTGTCAATGAAGGTGATAAGCTGGAGCCTTTGCATGGAGGGTGAACTTGAGTTCCCTGGGTCTTCTGGTATTCTCCTGGTGCTCTCACTCTCAGCAGTGATTCGTATCCAGCCCCCCGCCCCCAGCATTTGCATGGCTATGTGCAGAATTAGACACATGGTTTGGAATGGCACCCTATCAGGTCTGCTGGCAGTCACTGTGCAGGGATATCTCATCAACTGTCAGAATACTGTCAGATTAGGTGTCCTTGCCATACTATTAATGCAGTCATCTATTTTGTCCTAGTGAAACTGATGTTCAGGTGCATACTTACATTTATTACTTTTTTCTTCAAAACGTGGTAAACGCAGTAGTTGGATCTCATCAAGTATGAATCATCAAGAAACAAACTGAACAAAAATGCAGGAATAATGTTAACAGGTTTTCTTCCTTTCAGGCTTTCAGTATAATCTTTCTCTTGGGGATGTTTTGCGGAATCCACATGCTGTGAGAGCAGAACTTGAATCCAGGTTTGATTTTGATGATTTGCATGTTGAGAAGTTACTAAATTATACAGCACAGTTAATGAAGGTAAATCATTTGAAAATTTCAGTGTCCATCTCTTTCATTTTTGTTTTTATTTGTACACTGAAAGGATTTTTCATGCCTTACAGAAGCTACAGTCTTAGATCTGCCAGGCGGTTACAAGACTGCTAAATATCCTGACTTCATTCCCATCAAAATATATTTAGCTTCAGCTGAAATTTCTACACATGAAGATGCTGATAGGTCTAGTTGTGTACATTAATGAATTTATGCTTCTCTGAAGGCACAACCGAGTATGGCAAAGACTGTAGTTTATTATGCAGTCTGGTAGAGAATCCTGGGGTTTGCTCCACTAAGCTTTTAAACTGAATCCTAGATTTGAAACTGCCTGGATTAATTTGGCAGGTAGCATTTTTCATCTATTTTGCTGAACAGAAGAATGCCTGTCTCTTCTGTACCCAAAATAAAGGCACATCAAGACTCCTTTTTCCTCAGTTGTTTGGTCTTGATATGAATATATTTGACTTTATGTCTCAGCAGAGCTATTAAAATATACTGGTGATGTGCCAAATCTTGAAGAAAATCTCAGAGAGGTCACTCTATCTTCTAGACCAAAGCGATCTGTTGTGATGGTCTGATTTGAACTCCAGGAGACTTGAAATATCTTTCAATTTCTCCTAAAGTCCACAGTTTTTGAGCGCAGTGTGTTGGTATTTATCTGAATTTGTCTGTTCTTTGCCAGGTACAGTCCGTCTTGATATCATGTGTTTGTGTTAGGTCATTGAAGAGACTCAAAAAGTATGAAAGGAAATATGCAAGCCCAGACAATTTCTGTTATGAGCACTTCAATTCTTTATCTAATTCCCCAACTTGTTTGTTGTTAAAACATCTGCAAAACGTTTACTAAATGTTCTATTCACAGTTGAAAGGAGTTAGAATGTCAAGTGTCTCAGAAAGACATTAACAGGAAGAATTAGAATGTGCTAAATTATTTTTGTATGCTTTAATTATATTTGTATGATTGGGAATAATAGATGTTTCAACATGAAATTTAGAAGTCTAGGCCACAGTGCTGAAACCTGCCAACTTCAATTTGAAACTGGTCTGCTGCATGCAGCCGTTGGTTGAGATATATCCATCGTACTGAATGCTTTTTACATCAGTAATCTTTATGCTCGTGAAGTTGCTTCGATACGGGTATTCTAGTGCAAAATTCTAGCATAGGTGTACTGTAGCATTGCCAAGTTAGTTCAGGATAGGCCTGCAAATGACTGTAGAAGTAGCAACTCTGGTGTAGGGACATGGTGAAAATTCCTTGCACATACAGGTCTCATCATCCTTCCTGCTGTGTGAGTACTCTGGTGGCTCCCTTGATATTTTACACAGCACCTGCATGTGGAGTACTTTGAAGTATGTGCCCCAGAATATGAGGCTGGATTAAATGGGCTTTGTTCTCACTGAAGGAGTCAATATGATATTATTTTTTCACCAGATAAGTAAGCTGATAGTAGAGAGGTCACTCAGCAGCTCTCTTGAGACACTCATCAATTTCTTATGTCCCTGCCAGATTCCCACAGAAGAGACACTGGAGCAGTTGGTGTGCTCTGCTCTGTCCAGTGTGCCAGAAGAGGAAGCAAACAAAGAGAATAATGAAGAGAGCTGCATTTCTGAGGCCAAACTGTATCTTGTTCATGCTGTCAGCAAGCTCAGACTCTATGCACAGGTACACTTTAATAAATTAATAAATTAAATTCCTAATTTTTGCGTGTAGGCTATCAACAGTAACTCAGTTACAAGATTTATCTGTTAAATGTTATTGTCTTGAACTTTTTTCATCATGCTAACGAGAAAAATTAATCCTTATACAGAATTGTTACAGTAGAAGTATAATCTATCACCATGTGTCCACTTAATCAGATTTTCTTATTAAGTTGAATACAGATTTGAAATCTAATAAGGAATACAGTGAAATATACTGCACTGTGTAGGCCTGATGAGGAAAATCCATTCACTGTCACACCTCAACTTGAATTTTCAGCAAAACAGAAAGCAGACTACAGGCCTCCACTCATATAGCATATAATCAATTTGTTTTTAATTCCCCTCCACTACCTCTGACAACAGTGGCTAGAACATGTTGAAGGGGATAAGAGTAAATCTCCAGTATAACATCTTAAAGTTCCAGCAGAACAGCTTGGTATGCAGTTTCTGTGATGACATATGTGTGGTTGCATAGAGAAAAAGATAAACTGTTCAGATATTTCCTAAGGAAAAACACTTACCAGGCTCCCTTAACATTTTTCCACTGAAAGACTTTTTATTTTTTTTTCCCCCCCTAAAATAATATCAGCTGTGTGTCAACCTTCTCTGTAGATGTTTGCAGTGTTTCACTGTTGTATGATGACTTGAAGTAATGATTTAATGTGATTGCCAAAACTAATACGTTAATTCCTATTGTAGCTGTAGAAAAATCTGGTAGTAATTTCAGCCATGGTTTTAAAACAACTCTTAGCAAGAGCTGACAACCTTATGATTGTAACCTGAAGTACTGTAAGCTGCTGGCCGCTGAGAATTCTCTTGATGAGCAGAAATCTCATATAGTAAAAATTTGTTATAACCAGTTGACATAAAAACCCATAGTGGTGGAGGAAGGGAAAGCAGTCAGTAGGTTTGGTATGCCTTGTTATGCCTTGTTCTAGACTACGTGACATGAGAGCATGCAGGCTCCTTCTCCATCTCTTTGTGTAATGAGACCCCCCAAAAATTGAGGCTGCTGCCTTCCATTGTGTTGGTAGCATAGGCAGAAGTACTGTAAGCAAAAGCAAGCCTAAGTAATTGACTGTGGTGGTCTGCTTTTGGCTGGTTCCAGTCTGAGGAAGTCTTTTTACCATTCCTGGGTCTATGGGTGAGGACAGCACAGCACAGGGTGTTAGTTCGCTGTATGATGCAGCATCTCATATTGCCAGCTCACCAGTCAGCCCAAACTGTTTTGAAAATCAGCCTGTGTGAGGACAGTCAATTCAGATTCTAGATACATTGCTAATTGTGTGTTGTTTTCTTTTTCTCTAAATATATGCAAATTCTGTATATTTTCTACATAAGAAAGCTTTGATTCCTTCACAACATGTTCTGGTTTTCATTCGTTCTGCTAGGTATTTGAGCAGTGGTTCAAAAAAAGCAGCAGGCTCTCTCAGAAACTCCTTTTGGAACTTGAAAGAATCATAGCTGATATAATGTCTGAGTTTCTAGACAACAGGGAACCCGGGAAACTTTTTTCAGAGATTAATACCTTGATCCAGCAATGGAATGAGAAATCAGATGCTTATTTTTCAGAAGGATATACCGCAACTCGTGATCTGTGAGTAATCTTCCTACAACTTACCTTTATAAATTTCAGATCAATTTGTATATTTATTTTCACACTACATTTAATTGATTTCTGTTTTTTTTATGTTTTTTTCTATTTTTTATTGTGTAATTCAGAATCTCATATACAGTCAAATAATTGTGCTGATGTGTACACATTTTGAAAAAGAAATTAAATCTGTGATTCAGAGTATAACTACTTATAGATTCAGCACAGGACCTGAGCAGGAGCAATAGGAGTCAGCAGGTGTGTATAATTGAGCTTTTTGAACTAGGACCTGAAATATTTCTTATTCTGCAAACAAAGTCAAATTCCCACAAGGAGTTACTGTGACCTGGTGATGCTTCATGCACGCTATAAGATCAATCTGCTCATGTACAACAAGTTCAGCGCATCTAAATTTTGTTTTACTTTTGTTATACGAGTCATACTCATGTTAGTTTATGCAGGAGATCTCTGAGCAGAAGCCCACTATGGAGAACAGAAATACGCTGTAATTCTACATGTGTATATGTAGTTTCCAATCTTCTCTAGGGCACTCTGAGACTAAGGTTTCTTTTAATGTTTTTGAACATTTAGAGTTTCAACTTCCCTCTTTGGCTCATTATTTAATGGAAATGTGAGTTTATGTGACGATATGGCTCTAAGTTCTGTACATAATCAGAATGATTTGTTTTGTTGAAGCAGTTCAAATCTTCTTGTACAATAGAGCTATTCTTTTAGCAGTTGGTCACTAATCTAGTAGGAATCTATTTGGGTGCAATTTCCCATTTGCCTTCAATTCCCATTTAAGGACAAGTGCAACTACAAACTTGTAAAGATTGCCTGGGCTTTAATTTCAGGTATTCTGATTCACAGCATGGGATATAAAATACAACCAAGACAATTGTTCTGGGTGATTTATGCAAAATAAAGTAGTTTGAGATCTGTTTCCCTATCGGTTAATAAAAAAGAAAAAAAAAGGAAAAAAAGAAGGAAAAAAAAGACTTGTTATAAATTATACGGAATGTTCTACAAAGGACGAAAGTTGTAGATACAGGGAGCTAATGTTTGTCAGAGTTGGCAGACTCTCACAAAAAGTCTGTGGCAAAGGACAGGAAATGATACTTCTCTCTTTCCAACAGCACATTGGTTGACCTGCATCACCTTTGAGAGTTACAATGTTCTACTTGCTCATATCAAAAACTGCCTGTCATTGGAGGAGATATGACCCATGCTATACAAATTGACATCTGAGGGATAACTGATAATAGATAAAATCTATTATTTACTGTAAAGAGAAAGACTACAGTCAAGTTGTGCAATAATTTAGTAGTACGTTCTGGAATTTGGTTGTTTTTTTATATATAAAAGGAAACTGCTGTACTGCTGCTGTTGTATGAAAATAGGAAGTAGATGATATAGTGACTGCACAACAACAACAACAAATCCCATAATTTTTCAGCAACTTTACGTTTTTGGTTGTAGTACACAATATATCTGTGCTCTACCTCTTTTGATTGCAGAATCCTGCATCTGGAGAGAGTGCAGTCTCTACTTGGGGCTGTACCTCAGTGGCCTATTATGAAGAGATTGCTTCTGGTAGATGGAGCTATAAGGAATGTAATAGCACAGTATTTACAGTTCACTGAAGGTAAGGCTGCATGGTAGTTACTTGTTACTAGCACTCAAATGAGTTCCACAGAATAACATGGTAAACGGATGATGTTCTAGGAAGGCATTTGGGCTCTGTAATACATGTCATGCATAGTTATTTACAGCAGCTTTTGAATTACTAAGATTTTGTTTACCTTAGGGATGATAGAACACAATGTAATACTTGTTTTCACTTCTCATATCAGGAATAAACAATTTCTTTAGGTATCTTATATAATGTTGTATGTGGTTGCGGCTGTTAAAAGATATAACTCAAGAAAAAGCCTGCTTAATAAAAAATAAAATTATCAATACCTGCGAAGTTTCTGATGTTGTCAGTCATGTGTGTCTGAACAAGAAGTCTTGGTTTTAGAATTAGGTGCAGCTTGGATTTTCTGTCTGGATGTTGTAAGTGAAGCAAAACATAGAGTTGGACATAGGAATTTTCTGACCTCCTCAGGTAGGGATTTAGTTGAGGGCTGTGAATCACAGAAGTAAGGTACTTGTTTCTCTGGAGGCTATGCTTTTGGACACAAAACTTGACTGATAGTGAAGGAAGTGGAAGATGCCATTACCAGAACTCAGGACAAGAGAAGGTGTATTTTGTAAGTTAGGAACTGGATCAGGTTTCAGCAGTTTGGCTGAATGAGATGAGCTAGCTTCCATAAAGTTCTTGTAAATGTATCTCTTCAGTAATTGTGACTGTTAGATTTGGAATACATTTATAGTGTTATACAGTGTGCTAGGACTCACTGTATTATGCTTAGGACCATGATATCCAAGAGCTAGTTGGCAATATAATCATCATCATCATCATCATAGAATGGCATAGGCTGGAAGGGACCTTAGAGATCATATTACAAAGTGAACACAAATAAGAATTTATTTTTTTAAAGGAATTTAGCAAGCGGCTCTCTTGTTTATACACAAATTATATAATCCAACGTACCCGTTAGCTATATCAGCTAACCAAACTGTAAAATCTGTTTTAAACTCTAAAAATTAACTAGGAGTGGGTACATAGCAGGGAGCGGATCTTATGAGAAAGCAAATACTCTTTCAACATAATTCCAAAGGACATTTAATATTAAGTTTGCCAACTGTTTATCTTCTGAATTGATGAAGTCATTGGATAAAAAGGTCTCATTTTTGTCTTGTGGATCTTGTTTCTAGCACGTGGCTACGTGGAATCAGCATTGCTAGTCATATTACTGAGTCATATTACCAGAGGAACCAGGAGGTCCAGGGTAACAGCAGAGAGACCATTGGGTTTGAGGGTGGACTGAGGTTCGTGTACTTCCTACGTGTAAGGCAGCTGGGGAGAGCTGAGGGACCGGGACCAGCTGCTAGATGGACTGTCTGAGAAGTTATTACAGGGATCTGCTCTGTGTATGAGTAAGCACATTTGTACCAGAAGCTGGAGGAGGACGAGGACTGCAGCCTCAAGGACTCATATGTGAAGGGGAGGGAGACTGGGATCCAGAGGCAGCTGCTGAGCAGACTGGGCATCTGACCCCAGCTGCTAGGAGGAATCCAGACTGTGTGTACTTATATATGTGTGGATATATGTGTTCCCTTTAACAGACCTTCATCCTGACTAACGAGTGAGGTGAGCAGGATGAGGCTGTTGATGTCTGTGTGCGTGTGCCTGAGCGCTGTCCATGTGACTGGCCACGTGCATTTGCTACGTACGTGTTGGTTTGTGTGCCTACCTGCCCAGCCTTGCTGCCTGTTGGACCTGGGGTCATGGAGCTACAGCAGCCTCACCTCTGTAGGGCTACTGGATTTGGCAGCTCCCTAGCATGACTTGGTAATATTTTTCGTGATGGTCTTTCTGCCCTGTCTTGATGAGCCTTCTTCAGCGGCAGTGCAGAAGAGAGCAATCTTTGCTCCTCAGAAGTGGAATGCAAATGTGTATCTATCTGGTGCAAAATGGAGTGCTTTGGGCAGGGAGGTCATCTAAACCAAACTGGCACCTCCATGCCTCTAAAACCATATTATATACAGTTTTCTCTTCCAGAATGATGCTTCCTACTGTACTGTCCCTGAATTACACTGTAGGTTAAATATTTTCTTTATGGGTTATGTGTGGGAAATGTCTTACAGAAGCTTTACATAGCCTGGAAAAACTGATTCCCTTTGCCCAAAGAGATGGATTAATTCATCTAGATCTCAAAAAGCTCTTTGTGGAGCTTAAACAGGTATGTTGTTATTTAATGTTTGTATATCAGTTTGCATAAAGCTGAAGAGTTTTATTTTCAGGAATTAAAAATACTTGCCAAGTGAAGTACTTCACTTCTTATTTAGCAGCATTTTGGTTTAACTTCACTTCATACTTTTTTTCCTCTTGACATTTCATTGTGAGAATTATTATGGTGTGTGAATTAAATCTGTTCTTTGACCCTGAGTTAATTTTTAAAGTGACAGTATATTCATTAAATTTTAGATATTGATGAGCAATGCTTCCTATATGTGCAATGACATGCTTACGATGTTTGAGAAGACCCTGAGATTTCCACAGGGCTCAGGTGACATTGACATTTTAGCGATGTATATGTGCCCTGACAATGGCTCAGAGGTCACCTTCAAGCTAAATAATGTCCAGTCACTAAAGGAATCTGTAAGTATTTCTGAAGTTTTTTCATCTTTAAAGCTTTCAATGCCTTACTTGTATTACTATTATAAAATGAAATAAATTAGCAGGGGTTGTAGCTTACTACTTAGTGTTGGTATTAATAAATGGATGGGTAACTGTTTATTTAAACTGATTAAAATGTGCTTAGGGGCAAGGCACAAGTGGTCCTGCTGAGTCTCTCGAGTGGATGTGACATTTTAGATATGCTAAGTAGCTGTGGCTTCCAGAAAAAATTGAGAATATTTGAAAGACTGCTCATTTAATCCATCCTATGTTGTATTTCAATATCATCAATATTACAAATCTAAGAAGCAGGGCCAAAGTCTCGGATGAGTTTCCCTTTTGCTGGTTTCAAATATTGCTTTCTTTACTGTGAAAGGTTCTGCTTCTTCAGAAAGTAACTCAGGGAGAACAGAGCCTGCCAGATACAGTAGTGGAGGATTATATGGGATGGCAAGAAATAGAAGAGCAGCTAACGAAAAATTATGCTTATTACTGTGAAATTAATCAATTGCTGAGCACAGAGGCACCATCTGAGGACGATACCCAGTTCAGCTCTTGTCAGGAAGAGCTGATCTTCTCACTGTATGTATCCTGTATACCTTTCAATACATAAACCCCTGCTTTCTGCTTTCTGTTACCACCCAGTGTTAACAATTTTCTTTAAGCACAAACAAGAAGGTAGAGGATGTTTTGGTTTTGTGGGTTTTTTTGGTTTGTTGTGGGGTTTTGGTTTTTTTTTTTTTTAGTAGTAGTATTTTTGGGCTGAGGGATGGAAATTGATGATGGGCGGGTATCTGGGATTCTGAAAGTCTCGTCTCCTTTTTTATCTTCTCACATACAAGCATTTTCTGTACTTCTCAGCCTGCTTCCTAGTGCACACCTCTCTGGTAGTGACTGCTCAGGATGCTTGGAAACTTGGATCTAAAAGACTCCTGGGAGATACAGGAAAACATTAAAAAGAGTATAGTAGAAAGTGCAGTAGGAGGGTTATTGCAGCCTCAGGTTGCTTTCTGAACAAATAGAGTGGTCACTGTTCTTCCATTTTGGCAGAAAATTCATTCATCTTGTCATTTGTAGTGACTCGATAATTCTACTGAATTCAAGATTTAATGATGTTAAATCAGAGTATATCAGAGACAAATCCCTATCTTAATAAAGTACTTTAGAGTAGGGTAGGATTTTATTATTCTTGCTTGGCAATGTAAAGCATGAGCCTAATATGTTTAATGTGAATTTGCATTTATACTGGACAGATGTCCTAGGTCACAAACTTAAACATGTATGGAAGACAACTATCTACATTACTTATGCATATGAGAAACCTGACACAAGTTTGCTGGTAAAGTAGCAAAGCTATTATCTCCAAGCAGTCAAGAATCTGTCAGAAATTTCACAAGCTGCACTGGCAGCAGAGATTAAATCCAGAGATATGAATAACATTTTACATGTTAGAAAATTTATGTAATTTTTTCTTTCCCTTTTGATGTTGGTCAATGGTTGATTGCCTTCTTGCCCTCCATGTTTCTAAATGACTATGAAATCACCAGGTGGTCAGTTTTTACATTTCTTTTTTTTAAGTGTCAAAACCACAGATTAAGCTAAAAGGCCCCTGGGAATAGAGGCTTGTGTTTAAGTAACATTGAAGAGCAGGAAAAGATCAGTACTATTTTCATGCAGGATGTTTTGTTGTTTTGTTTCAAGTTTTTTTGGTTTTGTTTTGTTTTTCGGGGACAAAGCAATGTTTTTTTTATTGTAAAGGTGTATTTTGGGACAGGTGGAAACATTTCTCTGTAATTGTTTTCAATTTCAAAACACTGTGTTTTGAACCAGAGAATTTTGTTGGGGAGTTCTTAAAAGGCGTTTTGGATTTTTTTTGCCTGCTCACAAACCTGCATAGTAAAGTCTAGTTGTGCTCAGAGTGCTATGCTGCTGATTTCAGCAAAGGATTCTGCTATTAGCCTTCCTGCCTCCATTCTTTCTTAAGTCAGTATAATCACAGAATCGTTAAGGCTGGAAAAGATTTCTAAGATCAAGTCCAACTGTCAACCCAACACTACCGTGATCACTAAATGATGTCCTGAAGTGCCACATCTGCATGTTTTTAAACACCTCCGGGGATGGTGACCTCACTACTTCCCCGGGAAGCCAGTTCTAACGCTTCACCACTCTTGCAGTAAAGAAGTTTTTCCTAATATCCAAACTGAACACGGTACTCACGGTGCAGCCTCACCAGTGCCAAGTACAGTGTCTCGATTACTTCTCTACCCTGACTATCCATATGCGTAAACTAGCAATAGAATTTAGCTAGAGATTTTTCAGAGAAATGACATGTCTTCAGAAGGTAATTTTGTCTTTGAAAGTAATCGCTGTTTTAATCATGGTATCCTTGTTTTCGGTGTCATTTCAGAGTTAGTAATACACTCGAAGAAATTTTGTTTGTTTTTGAAGGAAGCCCATACTGGAAGGATTTAACAACTTTTGTCAGTTGGACATGCGAGGCAGCTCGATACATGAATGAGGAAGCAGGCTCATCTGGAGGTCAGTCAGGCAAGGAAAGAGATACTGCACAGCACAGACTTTAATCTGATTGTTCCCAGTCTGTTTTAGAATATGGTATTCATCGTAAAGGGCAAAGGTGAAGAATTTTACATTTGTAAGCCTATTTCTGTTTGTGTTTCTATCAGCTGTAGGGATCACCAGCAGTATTAACAAGGACAGCTTATAATATACAGAGCCTAACTCTGGTAAATAGCTGTGATTTTGGTGCCAGTTGGAAAATTTTTGGATCATCCGTTTCTATTGGGAAGATTCCAACTGGTTGAACCTGGTTGGAGTCTGCTTTTGCAACATTATTTTGTTTGAGAATCCTTCTGCAGAAGAAGGAAAGCTTCTTAAGTCTAGGATAAAAGTGGGAGGCTAGACTAGCTGGTCACCCAGTAGAGGCATTTCTAGACTTGTTTCATATTAAGCAAGGGTTTTATGCTTGATTTTCTTTATCCCAGTTGTCCTGTGATATTCCAGATGCCCTGACCCAACTGCTGTTCCCTTTTTGGAATTCAATAGTTTTTCATTATTTAGAGAAAACTGAAGTATCTGAAATTTATCCTGAGGAATGGGAGATCTTTCAGAATTTTTTCTCATTAAGTATTTGTGTTACTCTTCTCAATGTTTTAACAGAGCTATGAAGCAGGGCACAATGTGGCTGATCCAAACAGCTCTAAAACAAGACCTTGCTGAATATCACCTATTTGTTTCCTTTAAGTATTCTCACCACGGCCTCAGTTCTTCCATTTTTTTATTCCACTTGTATTTTCAATTTCTGAAGGATTTAGGTTACTGACGATTTTTCATAAGTTAGTTTTTGGGATCTGTGAAAGATCTTGTTCTTGCTAAAGACCTGTTTTTCTGAATACATCTTTATTCCCTCTGCTTTTTTTCTCTACAGAGCTAATCAGATATGTGCTAAATACCTCATCTGTAAGTGGGTAGCTATGGAATGTATGCAAAAATAAGCAGTACTTTTAAAATCAAAGAACTGTGGTAGTGAAATGAACTATTCAAATATGAATTGATTATACAGGTTTTATAATCTATTACACTTCCAGATATTTCAGTTACCTGTGCAATAATAGTGAATTTCACAGATCTGCTTTCTCTTTCCTGAATTTACAAGGAAAAAGAAATGCTAAATTTAATTTCTGTGCTGAGTACAGTACTAAGTCCACTCTAGTATATAAAACTAATTTTATTTGAACTTGTTCTGCAGTTCATGTGTAATTCTAAAGTTATCTTCTAGTTTTAGTTATCTTCTAGTTTTCCTTTTTTTCTGCAAGAAGATCTGTAAGGAAAATACAGATGTGCCTTACGTAGAGCTGAAATTTATTGATTCTACATTTCTTTAAATCATTCAGTAGAACTAACAGCAAACACTTTAATAAAAAAAAAATCTGTATTTACTCCTTTTAAAAAGTACATAATGTAGTTCTCTTTCTGCATACATTCAAGTCTTATTAAGTTTGGTAGGACTTACTCAGGTCCAGTAGGAATTGATCAAGTTTTTCATAGATGTGTTGTTAAAAACATCTTTTAATCTGACTCTTGATGTTGAAATTTTTATTTTCTCCACAGATGGAGTAGAAGCATCTCTATGTTCTAGACAAAATCTCAGTTTGGAGACCATCCTAGGTCATTATTTAGCATTTCTGCAAGATTTACCAGATTATTCCTCATTTGTTTCCTGGGCACGGTAAGGTTGAACTAGTCAGTGTAATTTGTTTATTTCAACATTTTCCAGAAATCTTTCTCCTGTCTCCACTTTGAACTTTTGTAATTTGTGAACATAGTTACCCTGCCTCTTTTCAACAAATAACTGTTATTTTTCAGTATTACCAGGAATAAATAGAATAGTGGAAAGAAAATTGTTTTTCAAAATCACTCCAAAAGCATTAAGAAAAGACATCTCCATCTCTCTTGTGTTATCAATAGTAACCAAACTGATGCACTTCTGATGGTTCCAGTGTATTATTACAAGGGCTTTTTGTCACAAAGTTAATTGCATTATAGCCCTGCTGATGTTTAGATGAATAGTAAAACAGAAACCATTTAATCATAACTCTGTTTAAAAAAAAAGAAAAAGTTATCCTTTATGGAATAACTTCAGGCTAATTGTTGTAGTGCTGCCTCTGCTATTAACTATTTACTATGCTGTGCTGACTGTCACAGCTGTTAATAGATGAGAATAGTCTCTAAATTACAGTTCTGGATTTTGGATTTTATTTTATTTTATTCATTATGCTGCAATATAGCTCTGCTAAATCATTCCATTGTTTAATCTATCAAATGGAAATGTCACTATCATTGCAGTGAAGGATGAAAATTCAAAAGTTTCTAAAGGGCACAATTTGAATACTTGCTCCACTGGCAGACAGGTCATGTCATACTTTTCATTCAAGCAGAACTTCACAGGGACATCAGCAGCTTGATTAAAAAGGGTTCTAGAAGCAAAGGACTCCTAGTTTGGGTTTTCAAAATCTTAGATATTCTTAATATCTACAGTAAAAACAAAATGGAAGTTAAGGACTAGAGTGTGAATCAATATACTGAATGTTCAATCTCTTTTCTTTTGTGCTCTTTCCAAACTTTTTTATAGAGATCAATGCAGACACATTTGCTGGAGCAAGGACCTGGATTTGGTCTTAAATACTGTTTCTAGAGTATGCACTGTTTTCTCTACACAGTAGTATTAGAAAACCCTAATCTGACTTGTCTGGGATTACTTTGCTGTACATGCAAGGTATTTCTTGAATAGGTCTAGGAAAGAGATTCTACATGCAGAATGCCTTTTTTTTTTTTTATTTCCATCTTGGTTTCTCTCCTGTAGAAGCCTTACCAGTAATTGACACTTGAGACATTTGCATTTGAATGTTCCTTTTGCCATGCACCTCAATCTTGACCAGTCTTACAGAGCTAGTAAACACTCTTTTGATAAACAGTAGTGTCAAAATGAAAACATCAGTTGGTGTATTTCAATGTTCCCTGTGATTTCATGTTTTAGGTTTGTTTTTTTTCCTATTTTCTATTAAAATACCTATGTTCAGTTATCAGTTGATCAATTGAATTGTTTTGGCTTTTAATAATTCTGATAAAACAAACAGTTCTTCAGAATTCACAGAAAATTAGAGATTTTGATTGATTTTATTGGTAAATTCCTTTCAATAATATAATTAGTCTATGGAGTGTAAATCTTTGCTCTTTTCAGCAGTTGAAAATGTGATGTACTTAAAGATGTTTGACTCTGTGGCTTAGAAGCTTGATGATAATTACTGCTAAATGCACTCTTCAATGTAACTGCCTGCATTCAGGTTTTGATTTGAATATGGTTGTGACATCAGTGAGTTTTATCATACTTTGAAGCCAAAATGATTGTCATTTGTGCCATTTCAGATTTTGTGATGATCAATTTGTGACTGCTCTTTAAATTATATTTGAATTTTCTTTAAGTATAAATAAAACTATATTCTAAAATTAAAACCTATATATTTAACCAATTCTTGTCTGTCTGCGAGGTAACTAATAAAAACTCCCCTCATGGTTGATTTTTCAGAATTCTGACATCTTTCAGAGACTTTTTGAAGAGCGAAGAACATGTGAGGATTTCTGGTGAAAAGGAAATGCAGCATCTTCTTCATCTTGTAGAAATCATAAAAAAAATTATAATGTTTGATTTCTCAGCTTCTTCAAGCCACTCTCTAAATGAAAATGTATTGAATAATACAACTATGTGGATGAAAAATTTTGCTCAGGGAAAGGAATCTGCTACCAATTTCTCACTCACAGTTTCTGAGCTCCATAATGAGCTACGAAAAAATTTTCAGCCTCTTCAGAAATTCTGGACAAAAGAAAAGACGGAAGTTTTCTGGCATATAGTGAAAATTATATTCAATAAACTTGATTCTAGGCTTTCTCATTTGAGTCAAGTCAAAGAGAAGGAGGCATTGAAGACCTTATCTAGAACTATAATTTCCATAACAGAAAATAAAATCCATAATAGAAGTACGCTATTGCTGCAACATATTCTGACTGATTGGCCAGAGTTAAATATTGCTGCTTTGAACCATCTAAAATACTTAAGTGAAAACTTCCTAAGGAGTCTCCATGAGGTCAGATCATTGACTGATGATCACGTCAATGTGTCTTTCAGCACAATTCATGGAGTGAGTAATGCTTCCCCTTTATTACTCTCAGATGAAACTTTTATATCTAAAGTACAAGAATTAGGAGAAACTGTGCATGATTTCTTAAAAAACATCAAAAAGTTAAACAGTACTACTGTGGCCTCACTTGTTCCAATACTTTTCTCTCTGTATCAGAATGACGACCTCTTCTTAAATATTGTGAGCAATAGTTCTCTGTTAACATTTTTTTATGAGACTTCAGAAGATATTTCATCATTTCAAGTATGGCATAATTTCCAAGATAGGGACCAAGTTTTTGATTTTCTGTCTGAAACTTTTGATCTTCTCTGGAACTTCACCAGTAAGTCTCTCTGTGAAAAGTTACTAATAATTTACAATTATACAGAATTTCAAGCTCAGACTCTTGCCCAGAAAAGAAAAAAAGAGATGCAAGTTATACATAGCACCTTGAGCAGCCTTAAAACTTTGTTTATGGATGAAGAGCTCCAAGCAGCTGCCTTTTGTTATTTGGAACAGTTTCTTGATATCTCGCCAGGATGCCTGGTAAATAATGAATGCATTGATTTTTATCTGTCAGACATTACTTCTGCAGATCATTCAGCAGAGGTTTACAACTTACTTCTGCTTCCATTGAACAGTGTCCTGTCTAATATAACAAACTTGGGAGATAAGATAAGTCTGCCCTCTGCTTTGCACTGCACTTTTACATGGCTTCAAACCTGGACAGAGGTTTTTGAAGAAGCATCCGAAATCTTAAATTTGAATTCAACTTTTTTTGTCTGTCTAAGAAATGATTTGGCAGATTTCTCTGAAAGTGTTTTAAACACAACTCATGATAAATTCTGCAATAATACAGGTATGGTGGTTGTTGAAGCTACAGCAGCAGCAATGCGTCTATTAAAAATTGTGGTTGAAGGAGATGGTGAATTAAACAACTGGAAAGATTTTGAAGCTTTCCTTGCCACCCTTCGAAGTGTATTTAACAATGCAGTTGATGTCACAAGCTTGCTTGAAAATAACAATTTAGAAGGTGTTTTAGAAATTATGGGTATCATGATAACTGAACTGCAGAAATCTATACTGAAGGCTGTTAGCAGAGAGTTTTTGAATTCTTGGCTTGATACTTTCATCTCAGGAGGATCCAAGGGAGAAGATAGGGATGCTGGTGTATTTTCCATTGGAAATTCCCTTTCTACTGTTCTCAAGCTCTCTCAAAAAGAACTTGGAATTATTCTCACTGAGATAAAAGACACAGCTGCTTTCTTTAACAGTATATCTCAAGACAAATACATGGTTTGTATCAGCATTTTCCAGAATATTACCAAACTGATTTTGGACAATACTCTGAAAAACATAAGCCATTTGCAAACAAACTTTTCATCTCATCTCAATTCCTTTCTAAACTTTTATAGTATGGTTGAAGCAGAGGGCTGTAACAGATGGATACATGAATTAAGTAATCTCAGTGAAAAATACAGGTCACCTTCCCACCTTGAAAGTGCAAAACATATTTTATTTCTACTGAAATATTTGGGAAACATTGAACCAGATGCCAAGCTCATGAATGTGATGGACTTTGTTAATTTGATTTTTAATTTGATACTCCCTGAATGTTCCCAAACTGCTTCTGAAGTGATTTGTGTAAATGTTTATTTCAATATTATATCAAAAACTTTAGAATTTACGCTCCCTGAATTTTATGTAAAAGGTGATATTAGCGTGCATGAATTTATTTTTAAACTTTTAAATAACTCTGGAGGGCAAATACCAATAGTTTTCGATGATTTAGTGAGGCACTCACAGTATACATCAAACAAAACCCATCTTAGTCAGTCAGTCCGTGGATTTAACAGGACTTCAAGAATATTCCTTAATCATTTTCACCATGTTCAGCTTTCATTAGTAGAACTCCTGGCAGAAATCAAAACTCTTCTGAAAAACAAAAGTTTTGAAATCCAGGAAAACAGTTTCTCTCATCTGGAGATTGAACCTTTCTTGCTTGAAAAAAATATCAATTTGATGGAATTCTTTCAATATGTGATTAGTAAACTTGACTCAAACTTGCAGGATGAACATAAGTCATTCTTCCAGAAACTGACAGAAACTGCAGCTCTGAATATTGAACTGATCAGGAAGGCACTTGAAGTTTTCAAGCCTTCCAGTTTTACTGGCCTTCCATTAAGCAATGATAAAGAGTTTCTAGAGCATATGGTTGCCTTGGTGCAGAGTATGAGGAACATGGATGTTGAGTTCTTGATAAGTCAATTCAAGCAAGTTCAGAGCAACCTAGATTATTTCTTTAAAAGTGTGAAGCCTTTGTATATTTACAGCTCCGTGTTAGGAATGTTAACAGACTGGTGGGATGCACTTGAGAACAATTCATGTAACTGGAACCTTACTGGTTTAGGACAAATAACACGACTCTTTGAACAAGATGAGCCCTACAATGTAGAGGAGATGTTCCGCCTCCTTCTTGATGTCATCAGCCTTACAGAAAGACTAGCTCATGGAAATATCACAGAGGCATTAACTGAGGTCTATGCTTTCGTACTGGCTCAGGAAGCAAAGATGCCAATGCTTACTGAACAGGAGTTTTCTAATCAAGTAGAAAGTCTTCTAATGTTACTGGAGACACTGAAAAATATATCTGATGAACATGCAAATGCCTCAGTTTGTTTTTCTGCAACATTCTGCTGGACCCTGACAACAGCCACACCTCAGAATGATCCCACTTTCAAACTTTGTGACTTTGTGCATGGTAATTATACTTTTAGTCACAATGCAGTCATTGAAGTTATTAAGGAGCTGAAAATCATCACTTTGGAGAATAGTTCCTCATGCACTATGGAAAACTTTCAGACAGATATCGCTCACAATTTGACTTGCTTTTTTCATCAGATCCGAGAATGGAACTCTGTTCTTTTGAATTTTTCTGAGCTCCGTCATGTAAATGGCTCAGTTCTCAAAGAGCTGCTAGATTTTTGGAATGAGCTATACCTCCACACTGTGCCACTGCACGTGATTAATGCACGCTCAATCAATTGTTCCTCCGCACCGAAGAGAAAAGTGGCTTTACGCACCATAGAAACACTGAGCAGTATGCCAGTGGCAGAAATGGAGATAGCCAAAGGTGTTCTTGAACAGCTGAAAGCTCTTTATGCTGGCCTAGGTTG
The DNA here is from genome assembly GCF_000703405.1 of Apaloderma vittatum. Lineage (NCBI taxonomy): Eukaryota > Metazoa > Chordata > Aves > Trogoniformes > Trogonidae > Apaloderma > Apaloderma vittatum. The sequence goes on from NW_009697164.1 coordinate 54,126, forward strand.
GAATAGACGTTCAAAAACTTCTCTTATAAAGACTGTTCTTAATAATGTTAAGAATATGACCAGTGAAGTTTCTGGACTCCTGGATACAGAAGCTGTCCGTTCCTTTCTTTCTGTAATTCAGCCTTTAATTATGCTGTCTTCTGTTGGAAATCAGACATACTCAGTTCTTATGGCAATGTCGGCTTTAAATGGAAGCAGTAACGTATCTGATGACTTTGAGAACTTCTGGTTTCCTATAGTTACAAGCATAGAAGATTTATTGGTGAATTTCAATGTTACACACTTACTTGCAATGATAGATCAAGAGTTTCAGTTACTAGGGTTAGCCACTGGACAATCCTCTTCAATGACTCTTGATGTTTTAATACAGCAGTTTAATACATCATCTGTAGGTGCTATGTTAAGAAATCTTGAAGACATACAAGAGATTGTGAACAGCTTTATGTGTGAGTGTAGCAATAAAAATAATTCTAAAATAATGCATACTCTGTTTCTTACTCTGGCTAATGAAAATTCATCAAATGACCTACTGCTAGTTGTCAAAGACATTGTTGACTTTCTGGAACTATTCCACAATAAGTCGAAGGAAGATTACACTGGTATGTTGTTTGTTGATGGTCATCTTAACAGAGAAAAATTGAATAACAATCATATTGCTAATTCATTTTTGCTAAACAATTTCCTTCATAAAATTGCTGATCTTGCTGGTATAGAAGAAGCTCTGCATGCAAACAACACTGAACTTGAGACAGTTGATTTCATTGACTCATTTTTTGGTAACACACGATATAGAGAAGTTTCTACACAATCTCCTAAGGGAACTCTGGAGATCATGAACGAGATCTTCCAAATGATGTTTCACTCTACCACAGAATATGGCAGGAACAAAACAACCTTCTTACTCAAGGATTTGCATAGGGATATAATGGCAGAAATGAGGTGAGCATTTTCTATGTACTCATTTTGACAATGTGCTGACTATGGCAGGTGGGGGTTTTGTTTATAAACAAAACTTTCAAGTTAATTACTGTTTCATTTCAGATTTGGGCTTTTGAATAGAACAACATTTTGTATCAATTTATATTGCTCAAGCTAGCCATACTCGGCATCATGTTGTATTGTATGGGCTATGTTATTGATGTAAGACCGCACCTCGAGTACTGTGTCTGGTTTTGGTCACCACAGTATAAGAAGGACATTGAGGTGCTGGAGCGGGTGCAGAGAAGGGCAACAAGGCTTGTGAGAGGTCTGGAAAACATGCCCTATGAAGAGCGGCTGAGAGAAACAAACATAATCCAGCAGCAAAGGAAACAGCTTTGGGAAAAAGTTTACTGAAAAGCTTTTTAATAAAAGTGCTGATAAACTGGAATTGCTGCATGTAAATCACACCTAATGAACCCCACAAGATGTTTGCTCCAAACAGCTCTAGTATGTCTTGCTAGTGGAGCTAGTAATCCTATTATCATAGACCACCTGAGAAACAGCATACTAAAGTTGATGCACACTCTAATGTGGTAATTAGACTTGTTTTATGCAAAAATGTGAATCCACCAGTCAGTAGGCCTAGGTATTAGCCAAAACTGTTGAAAAAATCAAAAGCAAATACTCGTAAAGTGGTTTATTTTCCCCAAATACTGATTATCAGAGATTTTGGAGTATTCTGTTCTTTGCCAAGTATATACTATGGGTCAGTATATACTATGGGCTCTCAGTATTTCTGAAGCCTTTATGATTTTGCTTCTTTTGCTAAGGTACTTTCTAGAATTCCTAAAGTCTTAAGGAAAATGATGGTTTGCCATCTTCATGAAAACCTGTTTGTTTTGTGTTTTTGTTTTGTTTTTATGGAAGTATTATGTTCTGATTTTGAAATAGTTCATACAAAAGTAGCAAGTCTTAATACTAAAATCCTCATATGATCTAGTTAAGATTGCAACCATATATAGTCACTTGCTGAAAATTTTCTGTGATATCTTTGTTATGAAGATAATGTTTTCTTAATCTTTTTACAGAGCACCTAAAATCTGCAAGATTTTTCAGAAACGTTTATATCCTGCTAGTGTCCTACTATTGCAGAAGCTGCAGTTTATGATTTTGAATATGCTTAAAATCTTTTCAGGTTGGTTACTACAGTAGTGACTGTATGGGTCACCATACACCTTAGTACTGTAATGTTAAAGCTTTGCTCTAAGCAACATTTTGTAAAAATAAGTGAAATTGGGTGAAGGCTAGAAATTAAATCAACAGAAATACAGGAAAAATTTGGATGCAGATCACATAAAGAGATGATTTCTTTCTGAAGCAGTCGTGTTGATTCAAAATCTCAGAGAAAGCATGAGGTCCTGCAGCTGTGTGCTCATTCCTTTCCTCCCAGGCTTATTCTGACACACCAGCACCTCTTCCTTTTTTTGATTTGCCTTATGAACGCGGCAGAAGACTGTATATGCTTTTGTGGTTTGTCTTACCTTTTTTACTGGATATTTTTCTGCCAAACTATTGAACTGAGAGAGGTCACAGAGATTTTGTTAGAGCCAGAGTTGCAACAAGGTAGCAGGTAGCTGACAAAGGAAAAATGAGTCAAGTATGTAAAGGAAGCAATACCACCATTCTGGCTGTGTTGAGCCAGTGGAACAGCTAACTGTAGCAGAGTACCTTCACCTCCAACAAACTGTTCAAATTTTAATGTGCCAGGCTTATTTTACTCCTTGTATATAGGCCCCCACCATGAGCACTTTAAGAAAGGCTCTGTATTCACTAAGGGTAGAATTTCCTATTACATTTTCTCTGGGGAAATCAAAGCCTTTGCTTTTCAAACTTCACATTTTAACCCTCTTATGCCCAGAATTGTTTGCAAAGAGCAATTAGGAGGAATTAACCCACTGTTCTAGAGTAAGAGATTAGATTGGTAATGTCTTATACTAACTTTGTTTTCAAACAAAACATAAGCTGTGAGTACAACCAAGATTCTAACTATTTCCTCTACTCTCTTGTGACTGATATAGTTACCAAAGAGTAAAATGGTAGCAATGTTGAGCTCAGAATAAGTGATACTGAAAATGTGTGTCAAGTACCTGGGAAGTGTCATTGACTCCTGAAGGAAGGTCTCTTTACTGAGAGAACTGAGATTAAGCAACAAAATTTTTGTAATTTTTTTCAAAAGTCTGGTTATAGGGATGCTTCATTTAGTACATGAAACCTACTGAGAAAATATGAAAACCTCCTGACTTGGTTTTCATTACTGGGTTGCGCTGTATTACTTCTGTGAGCAAGATCAAGGTTTGCTTGTTTTAGAAGCAGTGGCAAATGTTTATTATTTTTCATTCTTGACTTATAAACCAAACAAAAGGAAAAAACTGTTGAGTCAAGCTGAATCCCTGCTATCCTAATCTGCTACATACAGGAGAACAGAGCTTTTTTTTTCCAGATACATGGGGGATGCAAGCTTGGATAGAAACTTCCTCCATGGATGGTCAGGTGGTAAATGTCCCCTATATGTACTTTTTTTTATACCTAGATATGCAAAATGTGTATGTAATGGTTTCTCTCCCCTTGTAGCTAAGGTTTGAAAGTCACTACTCACTGGAAGGTTAGTACCATCCTGGTGTCTCTACAGGGAAATAGGATCAGAGAGGCTGCTCAAGGAGGTGGTAAATGTGGTTAATGTACATAGCTTCTTGCTTACAAAGAGCAAAACTGAAGTTTTCTTTAGTTCTGTAGCAAGTATTGCTGTTCTTCTTATTTATCAGAAAGTGTAACGGAGAAGAGTAATGCAAATTGCGTCAAACTAGCTCTTCTTGCTCTCTGCAATGATAAATGAACTTAGCCTGAAATATTTCTCAGTGTTTTCTTTGCTTTTAAAAACTCTTCTGTCCCTCATTTGGTTAACTTTTCATCTGATTATAGTAATTTATTTATTTTTTAAACTGATTAAGACTGGACATTTTCTCTTACAGAAGAACCAGTTGTGAGTGGGAACCTTTTCTGTGTTGCTACAAAGTGTAAGGATGGATTAATGAGTCACTTACTCCTCTCTACCATTGAAGCAATCGCTCTCGTTCAAGATCATTATCAGGTTTGAGTGATTTCCACACCCAAAACTGTTCTTTACAAGTTATATTAAACTTTGTAAACTAATGAAAATTTCTTTGTTTTTTCCCTCCTGTCTGAATGATGAATCCCCACAGTGGGTATACAAAGCCAAAGTTTGTATGGGTACAGCTCTGATGATTTTGACAGTGATACTCAGAAGGAATTCCTTAAGTAAACATTGGTGAGCTTTGAAAGCTGTAAATGTGGCTAGAATAGTAATTGTGGTTATTAGTTGGGGCCAGCCTATTTTTCTTTAACAGTACATGAAATTACCAGCAGGAAAGAGTAACATTTGGCATTTAGAGTCTTGTTCAGAGTTGTAAGCAGGCTCTTGGTTGGTGCACACATGCATGCACACACAGACAAAATACTTAAATCGTGTTTTTAGTACGGAACTTGCCTCATCTTTATGAAACATCTCTGCTAGTTTGTCTACCTGGATGTTTTGCTGATATGAACAGCAATGTTTTAAGGTAAACGGATGTCAGAGGCGTGTTTGATATCTCAAAGTAGACTTCTGTGGGACAAGTGCATCTCTGTAGTCGCCACCATTCTATCACCTAGTTCTGCAAATATTTAAAAAAATAAATAAATTTGCAACTTCAGAAATGTGAATATTCAGAAAAAAAAGATAAAAGTTAATACTATACAAAGCATAATGCAAGAAAAACTTTGGATATAGGTATCTAGCTATTTGATTCGCTAAATTAAAAATGATGAAGTTTAGAACAGTATTTTGGGAAAACAAGATAAAAATAGTCTAAAATAAAAAAAAGGCAGAGCTTATTTCACTCTGAAGTTAAATTTCAGATAAAATTGTTGATACTTCTATTAATGGATAAATCTCCTTGATAGGCTAGGTTAAATTCACAAATACTTTTGAGTGTTTCCTAAACATATCTTTGAAAATTCCTTAGTTTTTGAAAATGTCTTGCCCTGTTTAAATTACAAGCACAATGAGTAAAAGAGTATTATTTTACCCATATCCTCACTTGAAAATACACGTCATCTAGTTGCAAAGACCTGCTGCTTCAAGCAACAACATAATCTCATGAATTTACTAACCATACAATCACTGTGTTTTGCAGGATATTGAAGGAATGTGGCCTGATTTCAGTGAGGGAGATTGTGAGAGTATGGTATATATAAACCAAGAGCTGTCCAGTATTTTGGGGAGCTTCCTGAGAGCCTTGCAGAATACCAGCAGTGGCAGCTGTGAATGTCAACTAATGCTGGGGAACGTAGAGAGACGACTGCAAATGTAAAGCCTTTTACATTTTGGTAACCAAATGGTTCCTGGTAGAAATGTTATTTTGTGAATATATCTGTGTTCTAAATTATGTAATTACAGGAGAGATACTGTGTATCAAAGTCTCTTTAAGATTTGCATATTTAACTGAAAATTGAGCACTTGCAATGCACAAATTGTGAAAGTAACTTAGCAAAATTCTGGATATATTTAAGTGCCTTTACACTTTTGCTGCATACTTGTAGCAGATCTTGCTGCCTCCACAAGGAGAATACTTTGAGTCATGACTAAGAAAATTTTCAATTTTCTATGACCTAAATTAAGTCAAGATTTTAATAATTTGAAATTTCTTATTTAGAACTGTTTTGCTCTGGCCTTGTCCTCTCAGCAGCTGGATATCTTTGGCAAAACATTAAACGTTCAGATAATTTCAGCAGCTCAGTCAGAAACACAGAATGGTGCTTGTAAACTGTCAGACTTAAACCCCTAATAATTTCAGTTATTTACTACTCCCTTTGAAAAAAAATAGTAGATTTTTAAGGAAATAAACAAAACTGCTACTACAGAGTATTTCAGGCTTGTTGTTAGTTAGAAGGATTATACTTGTTGCTATACTATTTTGACTGTTGGATTGTTTTCGTAATGGCCTTGAATGGTCTCTGTGAATTTCAGTAATTACAATAATATAGAAGAACTCGAGCTTAAATGTTGCTCTTATGGAACATAGGCTCACGTCCAGTTTTTGAGTGATAAATAATATCTGATGCATGTGTACAACTTATTACTTAAATTAAAACTAAATGAACTTAATTCATCCTGAACTGCAGTGCTTTGTATCTCTAGGTTTTAAAAATGTATGCTCAGTGAGAAATACGAAAGTGAGACATTGCTAGACCTGTGCTTCTCCATAAACTACTTTATGCTAGAGCACTTAGGCATCATGGGAAGAGCTCTACATTTGCATTCTCATTTAGGCATGAAATATCCCTGCACCATACAACTACAGCACGAGGCCTCTGTAGATTTGCTGCCTGCGTGTGCAGCATCTGCACATAGAGTGTAATGCCTCATTTAGTGGTTATTTCACTATTCATGTCACACAGTCAATTATTTAGTTCTGATAACTTGTGAAACTAAGGCTATCATTTCAGGGTGGCTGAAAACTTGGAGCTACAGTTGTCAGAAAATCCAGTGGCAACTCTTCTGAGCAATTTTCATAATTTGAATGGTGGGTTCCAGTTTTATTCACTTGTTTGTTTGTTATGGGTTTTTTTTATATGTCACTGCTGTGTAATTTTGTAGGACAATAACTATTTCATTGTTCTTCAGACTGTAAGGGGGTACTGCTTATGGAAACTTAATGCAATGTATTTTTATTGTACAAATGTGCACATACATGTGCTTGAGTTGCACAGGACAGCTTAGTTTACCCTGTCACAGCCTCTCCAGTAAGACACAAGGAGTCATTAGAAAGAAAAGGGGACTTATGTTAGTGGAAGAAGAAAATCTTAAAGAATTAAAGGCTGCTTTACTAATTCCAGATGTCCTCATCATACAGGGATGTGGGATAACCTGTGTTCTAACAGGACAGTGCACATAGATGGACAAGCCCTTCAGTCAGCCAGGACAGTGACCTATTCAAAGTAGAAGTGAATCACATGATATGAAGGTTTTGTGTCCTTTATCATGCCCCGTGAAAAAGCATACAGTCTGTGAGCAACTTAATTAAGCAGATTGGTACTCTTTGCACTATTTTTCTTCCAGATATGAAAGTCAAAGAATATGTGCAGAACATTACTCAGTTGATGCTGGACGTTAGTTCTTTTGTCAATATTTCTGAAGAAACCATCAGCACCATCTTGGAAGCCAGTATATCTCATTCAAAGGTAAAAGATCAAACAGAGGTGTCAAATTAATGGGTCAACACCTGTAGTGTGACATGTCAACCTAAACAAAACAAACCACTTTATGTGGAATCTTACGTTTTCACTTCTCTTCTGTGTAGAATGTTTTGTGAGATTTAGGACTTAAAAGTGATAATGTGAAGCCTTAAGAGATCGATTTATAGTAGCACTAGTCTTCTGGTCTAAATGGCATGACTTCATTACTTTCAGCAGTGTTTTACCCTCTTGTGCTGACACAGAATTTGAGTTTTGCTGTCTTGGTACTGTAGAAAAGGCTGAGGGTTCCTGGAAAAATAATTTTGTATCTTTCCACTTCTGATCCCTGCAGTATGGAGTTGTCTGATTTTTTTTTTTTTTTTGATATTCCTTCATGTGCTCCTCACTATTCTTACATTATCTTAACTTTATTTTGCCTTACCTCCACGTTATTCATCTGTTGTCTCATGAGCACTGTCTAAAGGATAGATTGTATAAGCTTTCTGAGTGAAGGACTCAGAAATTGCTGCTGTTTCTTGCAGTCCCAGTGCTTAGTAGAAATCATGAAAAATGCCACCTATCTTACAGATTCTCTCTTAATGTTTGTCTGACTGAAAAGAGATCTGGGTACATTCGGTATAAAATAATCAGGTCAATCAGGCAACCACTGGGTGTCACTGATGCTCTACTTGCAGGAACAGTGGCAAGTCTTGTTTGTGAAAATTGTGGCTATTACAAAGGCAGTTCAGACCATCATAGCTACTTATAGACGATTTGTCCTTCTGCTGTTTTGGCACTGTGACTGTCTTTGTTGTTAGTTTGTTATTTTGAAACCAGTAAATGGTAATGAGAGAAGTCGTCTGGAAGTGGTTCAGTTATATAGGATTTGACGCCCCTTTGATCTTTTGGAATAATAATGCTAATTGCCTGAATTTTAAAATGATTTCCAAACCTTACTTTTTGCCCAAGTCCAATGTAGAGTTTAGATATATGTCACATCTCACATTTGCATTTCTATTCAGAATTATTTGTTTGCTTAAGTGCTTAAATCCTTCCCCAGTCCAACTGGATCATTAAAGCCTATGTCTCTTAATGATTATGCAGGATGCATAAGTGCTTTTTTAAGCTATAATTTAGACATGCCTGTTAAGTTTATGGTGTATATAGCCACTGTCTGATAATCCTAACGATAGCTGCAGGCTCACTGCAGTCCCGTATTGCTGTGCTTGCCTCTGGAATGGTAAGAGTAAGCCTGTGAGTTGTGTGTGTTTACTGCACTTACCCATAATTTCTAACACAATATTATGCTCTATCCATGCTTGTTGCCATGTGGTTAAGGGTTTTGAAACTGCTCAAAACCTGTAACCTGAAGACCATAAATTTGGATTAGCTCTGATACTAATACAACTGCAAGAAAAGTTCAGATGAGTTTAATCTAGTGGATAAAATGCTGAATGGGTTAAAAACAGACTGAAATGGTGGTATTCCTGTGGGGCATGAGGAAATAAATTTCGAATTGTATCACAGAGTCAGATTTCTTCCACAACAAGAAATCCAAATTAACATCCATTTATGCTGTGAGCAGAATTATATTTATATTCATATTCTGTTCCTTGTACATGAACAAAACCTCTGAATATTTGGATGTGTAGGAAATCCTTTGGAATCACAAAAGCAAAATTATGTTTCAGATTTAAAATCTAAAAGTCAAATTAATAAGTTGGAGCTTAAAATGTTCATAAGAATTAAAGAGTTAAAATTGTATATATTGACCAACTTTGGCTCCCAGTTTGATTTTTCTTGGGGATCCTCTCCCTCACTGAGCGCTGTTATTAGCTACAGATGCATTCAACGGAGGCAGCACAGGCAGATTCTATCCTAAGGAGTGCAATAGAGCCCCACGTACTCTGTTTTGACTCTTACGCGCTCTGAACTTGCCATTTTTCTGGACTTGATGCCATTTGCTTTCTTTCAGGCAATTCAGGACAAAAGATAGCTGCAAACTCCTGAGATATCTGGGCTGCAAGTATTTGTCTTTTGATGTGATATTCTTGTAGGAAGACACAAACCATCATTATCCAAAGAGGTTTTTATTGCAGGCTCGCCCAAGATCTGCTTAGACATTTGTCAAATTTGACATTTGTCCCTTCATCCACTATTTAATACCACTTCAAATGAGTGTTGAACTGAGAAATGTCACCTGGCTCAGAATGAACGTTATGCCATATAGGAATCCCTACATGTTAAATTTGTGTGTTCTCTGAAGAGAGGAAGGTCCGTATTGTTTGATTTCAGTGATTCATACATGCACACTTTGATCTTGAGGTCTTTCTGCAATAAAGCTGTGTATCTGCTAGAATGGATATGTTCAGCACTGTACATATGTCTGCTTATGGTATGAATGCTCATAGAATCAGTGATCAACCTGTTCACAAATGAAAGTAAATTTTTATGAGAGTTATACTTTATCTCTTTCTATGTACAGGGAATATACAGGAAAAACATGCCAATCTGATATTAAGCTGTGTGGTTTTTTATTCCAGGTCTGTTGATGACTGCAAATTGTCATGTTAGCATGACTCACGTTCTCACTTTATTGACTATAAAAGAAGGTGATGCATTTAAGGTAGAAATTTTTTTAACATGCATGCATTATGATAGTTCTTTTACAGTGCCTTTGTGGTAGCTTTAAGTGGAAGATGTGATGAAGAAGTACTTGGCCTGCTGCTAAAGCTACCTGAAAACAGTGAAACTCCCTTAGTAGCGGAAGAACTATGTTCTTTACCAGCACTGGACTTGTATACCATGTTTGTACTGATCATAAAGAATTTGAACTTGCGTCATATCATTTACAAGGTAAGATGGAAAAAAAACCCCGTTCAGTTCCTATGTTTTTCTTTTGAGGGTGGTCCAAAGCACGCAGGTAGAGAAACGAATAATTCTATTGTTTCTTCAGACTTTCTTTATTCTATGGGAGAAAACACCGGACACGTGGCATTTTTTGTCTTCAATTAGCTCCAGAAAATAAACACAACACTGCGAGAATGGGGTTGGTAAATGCTACTGTATTCCATTTCTTGCTTTCTCAGAAGAAATATCACTGATGAGTTGTGAAAACTTTAGAGAAAACACGGGAGGTTGAAGACATAGTTTTATTAATCTTTAGCAGAGTTTGCAGTTCATACAATTAGTTTCCTCTTAATTTTGTAAGTATGGAAGACTTATCTGGCATTAGAAGAACTAAAACAAGTATATGAGCTAACATTAAAATAATTGCAAAATTATCTTCAAGGAAGAATTCGTACCACTCTGGAATGTATTTTATTGCTATAGAAATCATGTTGACAATTCAGGTGGATCCTTCGGGAAGGGGACTTTCCATGTCTTAGGATGGGTGTCTGTAAGGGCAAACCTCTTTGATTTTATATGACCCAAGTAAAACAACTTTGACAGGAATAATACAGTGCCAAAACCATAGTGAAGGGGATGGAGAAATCTGTAAGAGAGCTGAATTATCTGTACAACTATAGATAATCTGGGATCTAGCATGGGTTTCAGTGAGATAATATTTTTTCTTGTAAGAGCAAAATTGGATGGGATTTCTGATAGTAGATATTTGTTTTCAATTCCTTTTTTTGGATAATTGATTGACAGAACATAAATTGTTATAGGTACAAATAGTTAAAAAAAAATTAATATTGCGAGGAATAATGTTTTATTCTAAAGCTGTAGATGCTGGGTTATATTCTGGATGCTGCGTGTGTAGTTAAACAGGTTCGCCACATACCTTTAAAACTAAGAATATTTAACAGAATAGGTTAAGATAACAGAGGGAAAAGAAAAGATTTCTACTTTCTGAATTATCTTCCAACCTAGAGGAGAGGAAAAAGCCAGAACCCCCCTGCCAGTGCTTATTCTGATGGGATTTTCTACTGAAGCATAGTGAATTCATAGCAAAGAATAAAAAATGTTGACAGCTCATCCTAAATCATTGAGGAAATTTTGCTAATTTTTAACTGAATAAGATTAAAATCAAGCACAGACGTTATTATAGTAGGAAGTCAAATAAAGGTAGATAAAATAAAAATAATCAGAGGAAGCAGCGGAAAGTGTATAATGAGATAGTTACACTGTTTTTATCATCATGCATGCGCAGGTAATAATGAACATTGTGAATCTGTTTATACTACCATATCATCTAAATAACCTATAAGATCAGAGGAAGCAGAGAGAAAATTCAGCATGCCAAAATTTTCATAGTGGAAACAGCAAACAGCCAACTGAACTTTAATCAAGTACAGAATGAAATGCACACAATTATTTTAGTTAAAAGGCGATGTGTGTTAAAAATGCAAGGGGTGAAACTGTGACCAAAAAAAATGCTGTTTAATGGGATTCCTAGAGCAACCAAAGTGTTTGCTAGATTTATTTTGTGAACTATTTTCAAAATATCAAACTACTACATCGAGCATCTTGAACCTGTTGAAAAAAAGTTCTTAGCAGGATGCTCAAGATCCCATCTTGGGTAGGAGAGCTCTTTTCAGCTTGGTAGGTATAAACAGGTTCTCTGGATTTTAATTCCTGATTTGTCACAGGCAAATTTTTACATTACCTGATAATTTTTCTTTAGCTGAATTTGAGAGTAACCAGGGAGTTATAGTAAAAAGAATTTTGCTAAACATGGTTTGCAGGAACATTGCGTAATCGATTTTAGAAGAAGACTGGATGATTTTGAGTGTTTCATTGAAAGGTTAAAATTTGTCTTTAATTGGAATTTATTGTTGTATTTTTTCCTTTTTTCCAAGATAAAGATACCATCTGAGATAGGCAATGTACTAAACATGCTCCTGGATGTGATTTCTAGTATCAGCTCTCTTCTCAGTAAAGCCCACTATGTCATGGAAAACCTTCCAGTGTTCCTCCAAGGAATTCAAAATATTGGTGCAATTGACATCTCTGCATTGCAACAGGTATGCAAGCTTCTCATCAGTATCAATATGCAAACTTAATTCCCATCATAAGTTGCCATGTTAGGAATGTGTGCTTAGTGAGGAGGAAGACTAAAAAAAACATGTCCTAGCAAGATGGGAACTTCAAGCGAGCCCATAGACCCTAGCAAGATTCATTTAGTCTCGTTCAAGAACTCTGGTTAGTTTTGAGGCTATCTATAGATTGTCATCTTATCATCTCTCTTTTTTTTTTTTTTTGTTAACTTATGAGATCATAGCCCAAGTTAATACAGTGTTAGGTGACTGATTAATAATAGTGTGTATTGTCTGTGATTTGGAGATAGCCATTCTTTTTCTGCTAGTGCAATTTTTTTTTTTTTTCATGAGCAGACTATTACTTTGTTTGTAAGAAATAGCTCAGCTTTTTTTAGATGAAAAGATTTCAAGATAGCATGTGCAGTCCTCATATCTGCCGTGGGTTTCTGTTTGCATCAATTAAGGTTTTTTTGTGTGATAGTTCTACCTGACATTTTTTTATAAAAGGGGCATGAGATGTGAGTGAGGATATTTTTTTTTTTGTAGTGAAAGATTTACCCCTAAAGAAAAGAGACTCAAACCCAAAACTAACATGCACAGAACAGCACAAGGTGGCTTTCATGAGCCGCTTACACCTTTTCTGCTTTCATTAAACTAGTTCTGTTTGCGTCAGTCTTTCCTTCAAACAAATGAAGTATTCTTTTTTGGGGGGGTGAAATCCCAAAACTTTTTATTTGATAGGTGAACTTCTCAGGAGGCCCCATTTAAAAAAAGTTTCCAAAGGAGCAAGTTGAACAGCAGAGGGCCCGCTGGGCACAGCTCTACCGTGTGCTCCCTGGAACCCTTAGTATCGTGGGATACAGCATAGATTTAAAAATGGATTTTTTTTTGTTCCTTTTTCATCTTACCATTTTTTTTGTCACTTTTTCTGACACGACCTTTATTTTCTTAGTCTTTGTTAATTCCTTTTTTCCTTAGGAATTTACTGTCACCTAGTAAATTGTGAAGGATTAAAAAATTCTATGTATTTCTATTGTTAATAAATCAGATATTGATGTTTTGAAGAGCTCTTCTGTCTCTGTAACTTTTTTTTTAATTTTTATTTTTAAGTATCCTTTCAGGCTGAACTGGATTTTTTTTCTACTGTCTGAAAATACTTTTCCTTACTGAATTTTTTTTTTTTTTGCTGCTTTTCTATTCATTGTTGGTGCATTTTGTGCTACTAAAAAGCAAATATTGTTTATACGCTTTCCTCCTTAAATATTTTCTCCTATTAAAAAGGAATCTATTCTTCTGGATTTTAATTTTCATGATAACCAACAGCCAGATAGTTCACTGACCAAGGAACATTATCAAATAAAGTATGTAAAGTTTCTTACAGTAAAAATATGTAGACCTTCAGCATAGAGTAATTGTATCAATTATTGATTTCTAGCTGAAAAAGATATTTTGAAGTTAATTTAAAAATAATTACTACTATTATGAAAGAGATAATATAGTAATTTTCAATTATACATGTGTATTTTTGTCTGAAAGACAAAATGAAAAGCAAAAAATAGCTTTAATATATATGTAAAATGTGAAGTTGAATTGATATGCCACATATCGTATAAAAAAAGATGATGTAAAAACACTGTATCTGCCAGTCAGTAGTAATTGAAATACAAAACGACATTCTGCTGAGTGAATGGACAACTCCCTGAGGGAAACCACTGCTGATTTTGATCATGATTTTTGCTTATTTGTTTGCTGTTTGAAATTATTGATGTTTATTTCCTTAGCTGATTTTTGGTGTGTTTGTCACTCATGAACAGATAGGCTGGAGGGGACTTGCTGAGCTGCTGAATGCTCTAAGCTGTGAAATGTGGCCTCATTCTGCAATGCTTCCACTACCTTGAATGAGTTCTGTTAAAAGTATAATTACGAAAAAGCCTGTTGATGTTATAAATGTGTAAAATTCTGACTTACATTGACTCATGGCTAGCATGTTTGCTCTTGTATCAAAAATGTTCTGCAGCTTTTATAAATTCTCTGACTTGCCCATGTGTTTGCAGAAGGCCATAGTCCTCTGTTTTGATAAGTTAAATAGATTTATTTTAGTATTTACTTTGTTTGGTTTAGTTTTTTTTTTCTTTTCTAACAGGCTCTCAGTTATCTGAAAACCTAGTGTCACCTTCACGCACTGTGTTAAGGCTAATCTTGAACATTGGGAGTAAGAAATGTGTACAGGCTTTGAGAGGAATTATGGCTGATAACTTATAATTCTGCTCTTTCATGTCTATACCTACTAAAATGACTTTCTTAATTTTGCATTCACATTTTTGATAAGGTGCATACATTTCTATCTTGATCAAGGATCAGGTAGGCTCCATTTCATAACAGCATCTCATGATTTCAATTGATAAATAATGTTTTGCACCTGTTATTATTATATTCAATCTACTTTAAATTAGGTAGTTGTTTTCTTACCATGTTGCATTCTGATCTTTCCTCCTGCAATGCCTTCTAGTACTAAATTAATTATAGTCAAATTTCAGAAATTTTCCTTTTTCAGGCCTGAGAAACTTATCACAATGGACCTAAGATCAGTCCCGCAGAAATAACACTATTAACTTCTCTGTGATCCACTGTTTTCATTCTTTTTAACATGGACCCTGCAACAACTATTTTTACCCACCAGATATCGCATTAATACTGTTGAATACTTTCTAGGACAAGAACATTTATTGGTTCTTGGAGCTTACTAGTTCAGAGACAGCATATGTCTTTTTCAGGGAAAAGCACTTACTTTCCCACGTAAACATATTGTACTAGTCTGGAATGATAATTTGATAATGCATTGAATTCTACTTTTTGTCTTTAACTGCTCTTCACTTTAAGATTTATTGTATATCTTGCTCATTAAACATCAGAACAAGATAGCCATTTTTTCCTGGAGCATTATGTCACTCATTCTTGAGAACAGATTATTTTTCTACTTTTCATTCAAATATTGCCATCTAAATTTTATATGCTTCTGAAAAATAACTAAACCAGCAATTTTGCCATTTCTCTTTCGTCTGGTTCTGTCAATTTCAGTACAATAAAGACTTTGTTTTGTTTATGGCTGTAACTAGAAGTAGAAATACATGTTTCTCTATATTTGTTTCCTTTAGCCCTTTAGTTTCATAAAATTCTGAATTATCTTTAACCTCTTTGAAGTTTTCCAGGAAAACTGCCTTTTTTTTCCCCCCTCTTTCTTAATGTAGTGATTCTGAATTTATTTAATTTCAATGTGCAATCTGTAACCTGGCTTGACTTCTAGGTTTCCTCTGTTGAATAGCTGGTATTTCTACTCTATGTGAATTTGGTTTTATTTTTTTTTTTTTTTTTCCAAGCATACAGCTGTCCAGCTAGGTCAAAAGTCCCTATGCTATGAGCTGTTTGCCTCCATTTGAAAATCCATTTCCAAATAGCTTTATAATCTTCTGTGGCAGCCTTCCTTTTCCATGAACTTATTTGAGCAACTGGCTTGACTGATTACTGCGTTTGTAGGAGGCTGCTTGTTTGGATACATCAGCCTTGACGACAGACCCACTTCGAATCATAGAAAGGCCTGGGCTGGAAGGGACCTTAGAGATCATTTAATCCAACATCCCTGTTATGGGCAAGGGCGCCACCTCTGGACTAGATCGGGCAACACATGGGGACCAAATGGGAATCGAACCTGCAGTCTTGGCGTTGTCAGCGCC
>NW_009697164.1:70087-87154 GCF_000703405.1 Apaloderma vittatum
CGACTGAGCTACCCGGCCACTTCCTTTGGTTTAAGCTAGAACAACTGGATCAAAGATAACTTTTTTGTGAACATCCATCCTATATAGTTCTCCCACTTTATCAAAGCCAAATTTTAGGAAGCAGATCTTATTGAGTCAGTGGGTATTTAGTTGAAAGACAGTAAGTAGATTCAGCCTGTTGGTGGTAGCTAACTGCATAAATATTCATTATTTGAATTTCAAGTTATTTTGATTGGAACTGGAATTAATTAGGAAGTTTGTGCTCTTTGACTGAAATAAGCCTCATTTATCCATCTAGTGCAAATAGTCACTAATAAGGATTCAAAACCAATTTTTCAGCATTGTGCATAAATAAAATTTATTCCACAGTAAAGTCCATGCCAGCAGATTCATGTAAGAGCTGTAGACGATGGTATTATGAAATCTGGATATTATTTATTTACTATGCTGTGTGCTGAAACTGTATGCAAAAAGTCAGATTCTGGGAACACCCAACACTGAGTTTTAAGTAACACTTTCTCCAGGGTTACTAAAGAAGCACCTGGCACTTTAGCACATACATTGATCAGGATAATTTGTTTCTAACAGCACTATCTCTAAACTGTCTCTGATTTATTCTTTATGTTAAGTGCTGCACTACTTTGAAAATTGACTCTTCTGGTTCAAAAGAAGTATTTTGCAATGATAGAATACCAATTTATTTTGGTATCAAATGTTCCTGGTTGACATAGTCTTTTTTTCTGTTTACTGGTTAGTCTTCAGATGCTATCTGATAGTCCAGTTAAGTTTTTCTTGACAAGCATCTGCAATAGTATTGAGTATCAGGTGGGCTAATGCACCCTTCAGTTACACGCGAAGCAACACCCTTCCTTGCAGTTGTATCCTCTCTTATGACATAGTTTTTTTTTCTATTTACTGGTTGTGCAGTCTTCAGATGCTATCTGATAGTCCAGTTAAGTTTTTCTTGACAAGCATCTGCAATAGTATTGAGTATCAGGTGGGCTAATGCACCCTTCAGTTACACGCGAAGCAACACCCTGCCTTGCAGTTGTATCCTCTCTTAGAACTGTGCATCTGTACAGCCTTCCACGAGATACCACTTACAAATGAGCATGTTATTTGAAAAAGAAGAAATTGGTTTTATTTACTTATTTTTTTTAATGTGATGAATGATGGTGCTTAAGCCATAGAAGCAGTCGGGTTGCTCTCCCGGTTAGACATATGCTAGTCATGAACAAATGGCAATAGTAAATGCTGGTATGACTCAAGATGTGCAAAAACTAGAAGCACATCTAACAAGTTTAAAAATGTACTTGAAAAATAAGCTTTTAGGGCATGCACACTTGAAAATCTTTTTTCTTCTTAATAACTATTTTCACTGCAAACTTCATAAGCAAAAATGTTGGTTGTTTCTACTCTCTTCGTGACACAGGAGTCATCTACCAGAAGAGCAGACTTTGTGAAAGCTGACATTGTAATGAAGGAATCTGTAGTGCAGTTATCTTGGTATTTTCATTCCTTTTCTGCAAAACCAATAAACAGCATTTAATGTAGTAAGTTTTACTTCTGTCTTTCCTTGAGTATCCTGACAATTAAAACTGCATTACCCCCCCCTCCATGATAAAGGTCATCAGAACAGAAAAGCGCACAGCAGTCCCTCATTCTTGTAGGCAGTTTCAACAATCTAATTTTGTCAATCTCTTGAGATGCCAATATTGAGAGAACACCAGGGCGACTATTTCCTGAGGCTACTAAAAGCAACTTTGATTCATCTGTATTCCTGTTTGTTCTAGTTCTTGCAAGGTGGGGAGTTCAGAAGCTCAGCTGTTGGATCGCTGGAGTCTGTCATCAAGGCAGTGTGTAAAGAAGAACCTTCATTTTTCAGCAATGCAAACCTCTTCATCGACATGCCCAGAATCGTGGGACTCTTGGAGGACAATATGGCAAAATATGGCATTCCTGAAGACTCAAGTAAGAAAACCTATCAATCACAAGTTGCATGTATGCATTCAGAATTTAGATAAGTTTTTCCATCTTAAAGGGAAATGTTTATATACTGACATCTTAGTTGACACTGTAATGCAAAGCACAAAGGTTGATCAATAAAACTTTTATAGCTACAAGATAATTGTAGATGAGACACAAGTGATTCTGGTTGTTGTCTTCTTTGCAAATAATAAATAAGAATGTTCCTGTCTTAGAGACATATTTATTAGAATTTCTAAAGCACTTGTTATTAAAAATACATCTTTGAGATACAAGACTGAGAATTTACTGCTGCATGCCTTTCTTCTGTGAACACAAATCTGCAGTATTATTGTGCATTAAAATATGCAAGGCCTTTGGATAAAATAAGTTTTTTTAATAGTTGATATTCCTGTTTTCGTTACTATATGCCTGGGAAATCTCTTAGCTCTTATATAGTTTCACTTTGGCTCCATTTCCTCAATATATATTTGACTTACCTTTGTTAATTTTAATATTGTTAATAGCCATGTTAGTGCCTCGTTGGCCCTGTGCAAGAGAAGAATACAGTGACAAATGATTCCTAGGGAAGGATCTGTGACTGTGACTCATAACTCTCAGTTTCTACCACTAGAAGCTGACTCTGGCTTGGCTGGGACCCTTAAGAAAGAGCCAGAGCTCTGCCTTTTTCACTAGCGTGGGTCATAGCAGTAAGCAGGCAGCTCTGCTTTTCTTTACTGTTTGAAGAATGGAGTTAGCAGGATGGCTGGTTAGATGGATATTTGGGACTGTTTAGGCCAGAAGCACCATCTGTTTCTTGATTGTTAATTTTTTTATTATTTTTTAAAATATTGTTACAACTCTGGAGTGTTGTAAGACCTTTTCACAGAATCACAGAATGTTTGAGGTTGGAAGGGACCTCGAAAGATCGTCTACTCCAGTCCCCCTGCCAGAGCAGGATCACCTACAGTAGGTCACACAGGAACACGTCCAGGCGGGTTTTGAATGTCTCCAGAGAAGGAGACTCCACAACCTCCCTGGGCAGCCTGTGCCAGTGCTCTGTCACCCTCACAGGGAAAAAGTTTTTTCTAATATTTTTGTGGAACCTCCTATGTTGCAGCTTGGACCCATTGTCCCTTGTCCTGTCATTGGACATCACTGAAAAGAGCCTGGCACCATCCTCCTGACACTCACCTTGATGTATTTATAAACATTTATGACGTCTCCCCTCACCCTCCTCCAAGCTAAAGAGATCCAGCTCCTTCAGCCTTTCCTCATAAGGGAGATGTTCCACTCCCTTCATCATCTTTGTGGCTCTGCGCTGGACTCTCTCAAGCAGTTCCCTGTCCCTTTTATCTTAGGACTTCGAAGTATCTCTAAAGCATCGGTTAGTTCCAGCATTCCTCTGAGTGAATTAATACTTTCCCATATTTTTCAAGTTGGTAAGTGAGGAAACAGAAAATGAAAATTAAAAAAAGAAAAGTATTTATTTATATGAGGACACAGAAGCTTGATTTGTACTCCTTCACAGTATGTATTTTGTGTACCAGACACTTGCCAAGGGCTTTCTGAAAATTGCAGCAAACTCAGATTAGCAAGTATTTTCTGTTTCTATCACACTGATGTTTCTGACTGGCCAGCCTGGAGCTTGTCATTTTACAATGATTGTGTTAAGTAATGATTTTTACTTTGAAGAAATTAAAAATTTGGGCAAAGGACTGTTTTTAATGACACATTTCTGACACTTGTTTCTTTAATTTTTGTCAGGAAGGTAAATGTTTTTTGGCCTAGTTTTCCATTATTTGCAATAATTTGTCTTCCTTGAGGAGTTAATAACATTATTTAATATTTCCTTACAGCACTGGAAATGTGAGCTTTCTAAATCCCAGAACACATGAGCTGGGCACAAAAATTCAAATGTTTCTCACAGAAAACTCATTGACTTTACTTGCATGAAAGTGCAGTGAGATAACTTGGAAGCTATTCCTCGGATACTAGTTCCGAAGGACATAACGCCCTGATGCATTAGTAGCCCCATCTGACGTAGGAGCATGCTGTTTGATTAAGGAATGGGAAAGTGAATTGATTAGATTTTTCAAATCAAGAAGTGGCATGCCATTTTTTCTCCTGTATTTTTGGTAGGTTCTTGTGAAATCATACACGTAAATGTCTGTATTTGTAAAGGAATTTGTGTATTCCTGCTTCTTTCTTAAGTAGGTATAGAAAGCTACAGAACAACCAGGGCTGTGGAGTAAGCCTGATTTTTTTTAAAGGTGACTTTGCACTCAACATTGATTTCATGGGCAGAAGTTTTGCACATGTCCTTCCACTCTAAAAGGCACTAATGTAACTTTTAGGATACAAGGCGTTCACAAGCTGTGTTTCACAAATGTGAGAAGCTCTTTGGATTCAGATTCTTTTTATATTGTCTAATGTATAGAGTTCTGCATTCTCAACACTACCATAGACTGTGGCTAAAGGATTTCTGTCCAGGGAGATGTAGTGATTGCTTAGTGGCAGTTGGATGGTATTTGGTTGTGGCAGATCCTAAATCAAGACTCAAGGTTTTGTTTGAATTAAAAAAACAACAACAAAACCCCCCAAACTTATATGCGAGTCTGTCTTTGTTTTTGCAGCTCCATTTTGCTTGAAGCTTTATCAGGAGATTTTGCAGTCTTCTAATGGGGCTTTGCTGTGGACTTTCCTGAAACCTTTGTTACATGGGAAGATACTGTACAATGCAAACATCAACATGATTGACCTGGTGATGGAAAAGGTGAGTATCAAAAGAAACACTATTTCTGTTTATTGATTTTGTCTTTGTACTTCATTTTAAAAGTCCACTTCTTCCAGGGTAGGTAGAAGCTATTGGATAATTGCCTTTCAGAAAACTGGATCCATCCTGCCCCCTGGGTTCTCACCTTGTTCACACTTTAAACTTAATAATTCTCCTAACTTTTCTCCTACTTGTTTCAGTGGTTTCATCTCAGTGCAAAAGGCAGATTTTTTTTCTTGTATAGAAAGATTAAAGAAAGCATATTATCAGAAGTGAAATGCGAATCATGCTGTATCAAGGTGTAGGATACGTATTCCAAGTGAGCTTTTGCCCTCAACATTTTCTTATGATGCAAAATCTGTTGTGGAGCTGTGGGGAAGGGACACCCCAGAAACAAAAGCCTGCTCTGAGAGACTCACTGAGCTGGATAAAAAAACCCCCACAAACCACAACAAACCAAACAAAATCATAAACCCAAACCTAACAAAACCAAACCTCCACCACCACCAAAACCCAACAAAACCCACAACCCTTAATTTATAGTGCATCCTTCCTGACTATGCTTCTGACAGCAATGGTATGAAAATGAGCAAGTGCAGCTGAGCTGCCACGTGTGTGGATGCTGATGACTTGATATTATTCCACAGTTTTAGTGTCTCTGCGGTTCTGGTATGATAGGTGTTCTGTCTTGAGCATGATTATCTAGAATGATATGTTTGTTCATAACTAGCTTTGAGGCCCTTCTGTAAAAGAAGGAATGATGACTTATTTTAAGTACACATCAGAGTTCCGTGCAAGTTTTGCATTTATCTTGCAAATATATGATTTTTACGTGGCGATATTACCTGTTGCAAGAATGGTAATTTAGGATGATTTAAAGTCTAGAAAATAGCAGTACTGCTTGTAAGTGGTACACAAAAAGACTGTAGTAACTTGAAATGTGATGATAACTATTTTCCATGTAAATGAGATACAGTGTAATATTCTGACATGCTCTAGAAATATAGTAAAAAACCCCAACAAACAAAACCATAAGCCAATCAGCATATACTGGATAGCGGATAGTAGGTAACTTTATAGTTTCTGCTGTGAATTAAGGTTTCAGTGATTTTGTATTTTGCAGTTAAATAACTTAATTTTGACAGCAGACTATCTTTCCGGAGCTGGGTAGAATTCATTTAGAATTTTTAGTCAGCTAAAAAAGAAGCTGCTTTTGATGTTTACAGATGGAAAATCTATAAAGTGTGAGTTGTGAGAAATGATAAAAATTCCAAATTGTTTTGAATACATAACTATATTATTTATTACAGTGGCATTTAGAATAAAGCATTTTAGACTTTTCTACACTATTTTCCAGTTAATATGCTGAAACAAAATTCTTAAAAGCTAGTAAGAAAGACAAATCTCCTGACACAGGCTACCTTATATATCTTTCAGTGGAATCAAGACTGAGTAATACGGTTCAGAGTGAAGATTGCTTGTAGGGTCTTTTTTATTTTATTTTTTTTTAATGCTTTGGAACAACACAGAGGTTCTAGTAGATGCCTCTAGTACAGTCTCTCATTCTCATCATGTCTTCTCAGCCTCACAAAATTCTCATCAGCTTATTCAGAAACCTGTGTAGATACACCACTACCCATCCCTCAAGCCTGTAGATCTAACAAGCAATTATGGATGTGCATCTGTTTATGTGCAAACATGAAAGTAGTGGGAAAGTTTCTTCAGCATTTTTTTCCACTTGTTTTATTACAGAAGCCTATCAGCTATTGTTTGAATAGAAACAAAATTTAAATGTAAAATATAGTACCATGTTTCAAAGACAGCTATTAAAACCTGACCCCGTAGTCCTTACACAGACAAATGCCCTACTGAAATTGAAACAGTAATTCCAATTTCATTTAGACTGTATGACCACATGGCAATATTTACTAGAAACAAAAATTAGAGCATTAAAGCTAAAAAGAACACTGACGTTTGTATACCAAGATATATTCTGTGAGATTTTTGCATGGACTACTTTGTTTCAGGACTGTGTTAATGACCTTTTTTCGGTAAATTGAGAGATTACTGGTTTTATCTTCTGAGAAGTCAACAGTTCTAATGTGTAGAACAACAGTGGCCATCACAGATACAGGCTGTAGTGCTGACCGAGAGCAGAAAAAGTTCAGTGATAACTGACATCCAGGAGTTCAAAGACCGTGTATAATGTCATTTGTTCTAGCTTTTGCAGCTGAAGTTTTTGCCACTGATGAGCTGGTCCTATGAGAGTATTTTGTATTTCAAAAGACTGTCAGAGTTGATCTTATATTCAGCCACCGTATCAGGACAACTTGGTGCTGCTTCTTTGTAATCGGAGTAGTCAGAATATGTATATATAAAACATAAATGTAGCAAGCCAACTGACAAATGAAAGAAAGAAATTAGTCAAGCAAATTCATTAATTTGAGTTTCCTGCTTTTTTGTCTAGTATGGTTAGAAAAATTGATATTGAGCTGAGTAAGTTCATAATATCCTGTCGAGTTTTGCGTAAGCACACTTGGTCTGTCGGCCTGTTAAAAGACCTTATTATAAAAGCATTTTAATAAGCTCAAAATACCATTTTTATTTATTCTTACATCAGGAAAAGGCTTAGACATATTCAGTCCAGACATGACTGTAGCTGACGTTGAAGAATCTAATTTTAATCAAAGGCAATATCCAGCCCAGGTACAAAGTATATTTGTTTTAATGGTTCTTCATTGATTAGGAAGAAGAGATCTTGAAGAGAGTTTCTATTAAAAATCAAAGTCCAGCTGTTCATTAGCATACAAATTCTCAGCGGTTGCTTTACCATGTAAGATGAAGCACTCATTTTGCCCTAGGTTCTAATTCCTACTGTAATTGGTAAAAGCTGTATACAGAAGAACATGTCAGTAAAATTATATTCCCTTCAAATCCTGCCCCAGCTTCCAAAAACTGAAGAGTCAGGCTTGCCAGGACTCTACTCCTGTAATTTGTCTGCTTGCTTTTTGAGTTTCTGTAAATTCCTTGTAATCATAGTGCCTGTGGTGTGGTGTTCTACATCAATCACTTCATTGCTTGTTCTTCAGCTTCAAGGGAGGCAACTTCTCTTTACAAATCTTGTATTTATATCTCACAACTATAGTTATTTCTACTGTCTATTTCTGCTACTACTCGTTATTGCATTATTATTATTATTATTATTAAATTCAGAATTATTAGTCTAGTCCTCTAGTTCCCCTGACATATTTTTCATGAATAGCATTGCATTTGTTATTTTCCAGTTCCTCGATAACAAGGGAATTTTAATAGAGAGGTTACACTACAGTGAGTACTTCAACTATTTAATCCTTGAGCGCTCTTAGAATTCTTGGCTGGATGTTATCTTGCCCTGGAAACTACTTATTGTTCATTTTGTTAAATTATGTTACTTTTTGATTTTTTTTCTCTTGCTTCAATTTGAAATATTCTCTGAAGTGTTCTCCATATAGAACACTTCTGACACAGGAACTTTTTGAGGACCTACTGTAGTGAATGACAAAGCAAAAAAAAAATTAAAAAAATCTTTTTTTTCTTAGTCTTTTTTTTTCGTATTAGGATCTAACTTCAGTTTTTTAAAAGATGTTTTCTAATATCTTCCTGCTGTATAGTGTCTATGTTCATTCATATGGTCTTTCTCAAATCCTTTTTTGATAGGCAATATATAATTGTTCAGTTTCCTCTATGCTGCCTTAAATCGTCTCTGTACCTCCGCACATGATTCTACCCGTTCTAATTTCTCAACTCTTACCATGCTTTTAATTTCTTTCAAATAAGCCTTTATGGTATATAAAGTTCATCTTTTCAAAAAAATCTATGCTGCTGCAGTAATTTTGTTTTTTAATTTATATAGTTAGGTTGAATATGAACACATTATGGTTGGTGTAGCTCTTTAAAAGTGGCTTAAGCAGAAATAAAAAGGTCTTTTATGCTGTTTAGAACCAAGTCAAGAAGCACAAGCTGCTTGATGTAACAATTTCTAAAGACTTCTGGAAATTTGATCTCCATGTGTTCCAATCTGGCCTGTGTTTGCTCTGTCCTGGGGAAATAGAAATCTCCCATTCTGGCTGTTTGCTGCTCTTGAAGCCTTTTCTGATCTCCCTCAGCTTGTCACCATTGTACTTGGGTAGTGGGTTACATGATTCTGATATTCAGGCTTGGGATTTCAGCCCACGAGGTTTCTGTGTTGCCTGTTAACAGAAGAATTTATTTAGCTGATTTGTTTAACATTTAGGATCACTCTCCCTTTGAAATAGGGATCCCATAGAAGTTAAATGCATAAATTCTTTCAGGAAAATGAAATTATCTGTAAGGATCTCTTTGGGGCCTTCTGTGTTACAAACAAGAAGAAAAAACATCACAAATTTTTTTCCGATGCTGTGGGATTTTGTAAAAGGCACTTCAAATACTATGACAAAAACTGTGTACGTTAAATAGGAATTATTGAAAAAAAATGTAGTCCCAAATTGGAGTTTACAACTCGTCACAGACACTCTTTGCTGGGAAATGTCACGATTTCTGCAGTAATAACAACGTTGGATTGTTCTTAAGTGCACTTTTGTGGCTGATAACACCAATTTAAACAAAAAGATATTGCAGTATTTTCTAATCTTAAGTACACTTGTGATCTGTTTAAAACAGACTAGGACAAAAAGGATGGTTGTTTGCTAGTGGCTAAGAGAGAAATTGTAGCTTATGTCTGACTGTGCCAGAGAATATTTTGCTACACTCGATTCTTCCTCTGCAAGAGCGTTTTGAAATAGATTGACTGGTCAGTTGAATTTATTGTGCAGACCATGCTTCCAACTTTCACTTTTGTTATATACTCAAAGTAGTTTGAATAAAAGACCCACAAGGTCTGCAAGAGCTTTCTTTTGAATATCTCCTAACTGTGTTTTTTCCTGTCTTTCTAAAGCACCTCTGTGATACTCTGTATGAAAGAGATGTTATAAAATAAAGATATCTTTATGATACTTCAGGTAGGAAACATATGCACTACAGGAAGACTTTCATTTCCTGGGTATTCAGAGACTGCAACAAATACTTTTTTTTTTCCTTAAGTAGAAAAAAGAAAATATGGATATATTTACTGCTAACTATCAAAGTGAAATGGAGAGGAATTACATGCCAGTTTGCTTGAAAGGAAAAGCATGCCAGTTTTTCCTGTTCGAGATTTGATACCGTTTTTACTTCATTTTCCTCCATCTATTCTTTTTCCCAGGCTAATTTCACCTTTGAGTTTGTGGAAAACTTGAAGATATATTCTGAGACATGGCTTAGGATGTCTGAGGTTTTTAAAACCAGTGGAAATGTCCTCACAGTTTCAAGACTGCAGGTTGGTAAACTGTGGGAGGGATTCCTATTTTCCAATTATTTGCTATGTGATTTAGACAGAATTTCTATACACGTAGAACTGCACATCTGCCTGGCTTCAGGTTTAAAAAGAACTGAAAAAGAGGCAGATTAACATTAGGTTATAAGCCTACAGTGTGATACTGACAAACTTCTGAGGTGAAAATGCCTAAAGCAATGTTACACTTTGGGAAAATAAGCAGAATCCTGTCATGGACTGTACATATCAACTGAACTATTATTTTGAAGTTTAATTGAGGAGTGATGCCAGTAATCATGCATTAGATTTGCAGATCTCAGGATGCTAATATTTTTTCCCCATTAGGACTTGGCAGGTGAGGTATAGGAGTTAAATAATGTATAAGGAATTCCCAAATGCCAGTTTTTAAAAGATATTTATTTTAGTACTGCCAGTGCTAGTAATATAATGGCCCAAAATTCTTGTAGGAAAAGACAATGGGTTTCTGTCCCAGCAGACTTGCAAGGACGTTAGAATGAACTCGAAGTTAAAACATTTGCAGTAAAGGATGACAGTGATGCACAGCAATGGGGAGTACATGTTCCTCTGCTTATTTAAAATGTGTGAAGTGAATGTGTTAAGAGGGAGAGGCTGAAGACATGAAGTGACTTCTCCAGTGTTATCTTGGTAATGGAATTGAACATTAATGTATATGTATATTTTATATTTCTTTAGAGAAGATATACCTGATGTAACATATAATGTTTTTCACTTTAGGAAGCACTGCAAAGCAATTTCATAAAGCACTTTATAGAAAGTAATTTGGATATCAACATGGAAAATCTCTTTAAAAAGATGCAAGCTTATGGTACGTACACAAATGTATAGGTACTGATTACCCTCATTAGACTCGAACTTGAACTTAGAGCTATGTTCAGTTGAAATTGAATGTTTCACCTTTCTAAATTATAGTAAAACGCCAGACTAAATTCCCCCGTTGTGTTAATCTCATATATTTCTAATTGTCTTTTTTTCTGCTGACTGACTGGGTAATTTGTATTTCAAAATATTGAAAGACTTGCAAAATCTGATAAATTAGAAGTGGCAAAGTGTCATGGAAGAATTAAAAACTTAGGACCTATACTTAAAAGGTAGCAACAGTTCAATTAGATAGTAGTAAATTTTGAAGGAAATCTATATATTTTAAACAGAGATAAATAGAAATGAGATTGGATACAGTGTTAATCAAAAGCTGTCTAATTTTTTTCTTCTTTTATTGAGAAATAATTACATGTAGTCTCCTTGAGCCTCAGAAAAGCCTGAGATTAAGTTATAATCAGGGATGAGTGGGGTTGGACTCAGGTCAGTGAAGAGTAACCAGGGTCAGACTGAGCCCTGCCATGGCCAAGAAGGGCGGTGGGGTTGATGATGAGGGCAAGGCAGGACAGGACACCACCCCACAGGCAGGGGTCTAGGCCCAGATAGGCAGATCCATAGCCAGATCCACAGCCAAGCTGAGATATGGTGGGAGCTGCGGTCTAGAGCTAAAATAAACAAATAAATGTACCCAAAGTGCAACCTCTATTTTATTTTAGAATCTGCTATCTGCCTCCAATCAGGAGATGCACAAAATGCACCGAAGCTTCCTAGAGCTTGTAAATAAGTATGTTCTCAGTCTTAAATTGTACTACTGCCCTGAGCTGGTGCTGTCATTCTGGGTGTGAGTTGAAGCTCTCGGCTTTTGTTTTATATACAGGATGAGAGATTTAATTGAAAGTGTTGTTGACTTGAAGGCTGTATTTGAAGGCTAGGACCAGCTGTGCACCTTTTCACTAAGAAAAATGTCAAATGTTGTCTGGAATTCAATTCAGAAAGTGGAAATCGGGGCTCAGTATCCTCCTTAGGTGAGGGAATCCAACTTGAATCTGCTATCTCTCAGGAAAAGTTTTTTGACCACTGAACAGTTGCCTCATCTGGGTCAGGCAGAGCTTAACCCTCATGGTGAAGCTGGATCATGGTGCAACAACAAAAAAAGAACACCACAGAACCACACAAAAAGATGGAAAGGAAGAAATAGCAAGTCTTTTAATCTGCAACGCCTGCTAGAAACATAGCTATCTTATTATGTTAGCTGAGTAATGGATTTTGTTTGTTTGGACCTAACACTGAGAATCATGTGATACTTATGGATAAACAATATTTCATTGATATCAAGGTCTCTGGAGCTGTGAGGTCCATGTTCACTGCTACAGGCAGCATTGTCAGAAATCTGTGCACGTGTTTCTCAAGCTATTGATTTTAAAAGAGCTAAGGACATTTGACAATATGTAATAAATGGTTAATAGTCTTGGATTATGATTATAGAAATCATTTAAGTAGAATGGCCTGTGAAACTAGAACTTATTTTATTGGAATACAGTTAGTAAAATTAATATCATATAAAAAGTGAAAATCAATATGGGCTATAGATGACAATAGTATTTATGCCTTTGTGAAGCTGATCTGTTCAAAGGGCCAGAGCACTCTTCTGCATTTACACTTTGAGTACAATTCTTTTTACAGATTCACTTTGTCGTTTTGCTTTTTGAAAAATTACTATCCCTTCTGTTGCTTTTGTTTAAGCTTTTTTGTTCGTCTTATTATTATATAATCATCTGCAGCTGTTACTGTAAACCTCTGTTCTTAGAGGGTTTTTAAAATTTCATTGCTTACACTAGATCAGCTTTTCAATCCTGTAATTATCTTGCTTAGATCCAATTTAAAGGCTTAAATGTATCCATATACGTTATTGGTTTTGTCACTCATAATCTGTTTATTTCCATCCAAAGCTCAAGTTTTCTAAAATCACCTAATCTTTGTGATTATTTATTTTGTTTTCTAACTAAAGCAAGTATTCCCTTGGGTTTTTTTACATCAAAACTCGCATTAAGCTGACTTCTAATTATATTGAAATCCAAGGTGCTTGTGTTTGTACAGTTTCTTTTTGCTTCTCTACAGTGCTTTAAAAATTGTTAACAACCTTAGTGACGTTATTTGCCCTGCTCACTTCTGCTCGGAAGTGTCATGAACACAGAGTGGATTGATGGAGAAATCTTCCAACCTCTCTATAAAACTATCATGCTATAAGACCATACAAAGTTAGAAGTTTTTGAAAACTGTTTTACATGGTTACTGATCAGTTTTACTCACCTGGAATGAAGCAAATACTTAACTGAGGCCAGCAAAATTTGTGATTGTTTTTTCAAACCCTTCTTTTTAAATTAGCTTTTTAAAATTAGTGTAGGCAAGGCAACTGTATTCCTCTCTGCTTGCTTTCCAACCCAGTAATTTGCAATAATAATTTCCTGGGTGTAACTGATTTTATATTAACCCCATCCCACTAGATCTTGTGCGCTCCTTGCTGGGCATAGCCCTTACAAGCCTCTCAAGAGGCAATAAGAGGCCATTGTGCTGCAGGCTCTTCTTTTAGATTCTTGCTCGCTTGGACCCTCTTTCTTGCCCTTCTTCTGTGATTTCTCCCAGATGTGAAGTGTTTTTTCACTACCAAGGAATCTCACTTACTGAGGTAAAAAAAATCCAAACAAAACACAAAACAAAACTGCCAACTTTCCTCCCTCTGCTGTCCTCATTGTAATGAAATAGTTTTGCGTGTCTATAGAAAGCTCAAAACAAATAGCTCTACCATCACCACTGAAAACTGTGCGGCCACCAAAATCACCTGATAACTAGAAATGTTCTCCTAATTTCTGACCTAAATTAATTAATTACGGGTTTATTCCAATTTATTCTTCTTGCAAACTTTTACTTAAATAGCACTTACGGAGTTAATTTACATAAACCAATTACGACTCCTCCCAATTACTTAATGATATGTTAAACAAGCCAAGTAGAGGATGAAGGTTGCATTGGTATGTAACAAAGTATGAAGATAATAGTGAAAAAATATTTGCCAAGTATTTTTTATTCATAATTGGTACATTTATAAATAGGAAAAATACAAGATAGGCAGCTCTATAGATCTTTATTCTAAAACTTTCCTCTGGATTGTATCTGTTCATGTATACGTGCTATTTCTGTGCTAGAGTACAGTTAATGTGTATTTGTGAAAGACAGTATTTTGCTTCCAGAAATATTTGTATATGCCATACTCTAAGGAAGGAGCAAGATAATCAGTATCTCTTATGCTAAAATATTCAATAGTTTAATTTGCAAGAGAGAAGGTTTTTGTTAACTATTGATTTCAAATTAAAGCCTTTCAAAGATTGACTGGTAAAGAGATCTCTTGACTTTTTTTTTATGTGTGTGTGTGTATATAAATAATTGTACACACATATAAAATATATGTGAAAACACTGCTGCTTGGGCTTAATGTTAGGAATAATCTATTCTTTCTATTGCCACAAAAATGTAACAGCATAGGTATCTCCTTTGTTGTCATCCTCAAGGATAGCAGTAAATAAGACATATAGTATCTATATCTGACACTGTTTTCTCTCAACCCATGAATTCAACCTATCACTGCTTACCTATCTTCTGAGTTCTAAATTACCAGTTCTTCTACTTTTTCTCCTGGTGATCTTTATCCTTTCTCACTGGTAATCATGTTGCTTCTCCAGACTACGTACACTTTTCCATTATCTATCTCCCTATAGCAATATTTCCTGTGCTGACACTGAATAACGTCTATGATCCAGGGTTTGTCTGTCACCACTGCTATCAAATGAGGTCATCACCTACCCTTTTTAAAGCCTATACCTTCAAGGGAGTCTTGAAAAATTTAAGACAGGAACTTGTACTGCATGTTTTAAAACATTGTTTATTACCTGAGAAATTCAGATATTTCCATTAAATCCAGAGGAGTTAAGATTGTTTCTAGATCATACTATCCTGATTATTCTCTCAAACATAGGAATATCACTCTACATCTACTTTCTCTAATAATGGATAAAGATCTGAATTCCTCTAAAGCTTCAGTGTTTTTGGAAAACAACCTTTGTTTGAGGTATACGTTCATCCTGGATCCATAGATAAAATCAAAGTCAAAATGGAGGGCATGTAAGCATTTTTCAGATGCTTTTAAACGTAGGACTCGAGTCAAGATGCTTATGCCCTATATAAAAAGATGCTTGAAATATTTGTAGTGTCAAGGAGAGAACAACTGGCAAATACATTACTAGATGAAAGAGATGGTTCTCTGTTGTGGTGTTTGAAGTACAGTACCTCGCATTTGTGAGAATAGTTACAGAAAGATAAGGAAATGTTAGAAGTCCTACAGCTTTAAGGACATGGTGTCTTCCTAGAACTTTACTAGAATTTTACATTTTTGTTGCTCTGAAATTGAAGGACTATGTAACTGAGGACTTGTAAAAGCCAGGGAAACATGTTCAAACTGAATTAACTTCTTCTGATTTAAAATATAGAGATTTTAAATACACTTCTAGGATGTGTGAGAACATACTTTTCTGTTCATTAAAGCTAAGGAAGTCCGATTTGTTTCCTCATTTTAGAAACTATGATGAACAAGATGCTCAACAGCTCAGCAAGTAAGCAGATTGAACTGTTGTCACAGCTTGTGGTAAATATATCTTCCTGTGTGTTGCTGGACCGTTTCCAGCCTTTTGACTCTATTGAGGAGTTGGAGGAGAAGACTCATGAACTCATGCAGCAAAATAATTTTTTGGCTAGTAAGTACCTTTTTGTAAAATGCATAGTGACAGAAAACATCAGACTTTGTAGCTGTTGTCTAGGTTAAGGCTGTACAGTTTCAAAGTACATATTAAAATGCATATAATACAGGCATAATAAAGCATATCTACCTTACAAGTATTCCCTAAAATTTTAATGTTGTAATATAAACTGTGAAGCCTAATTACATTATTGTTTTAATTGTGGAACTGTCAAATGAATCCTTGGAGTCTGTTATTTGTAACAAAATATTGAAAAGAATAGTCACAAACGTTCAAAGTAAAAAAAAAAAAAAAAGAGCTGAAAAAAGTTAAGTACTGAGGAAACTCGACTACTTATGGCAACGTCATCTACAGACTTTTAAAATTTCCATATTCTTAGCTTTGCAAAAAGGAGGAAAGAAAAGGGTTTTTTTTCTTGGTAAGTTTTATTCTTAAACCAATATCTCAGAGAAATTAACTTGTTTATTCAGAGTAAATGAATTCTTAAGCCATGGGTATATTTCTTTTCTTCCCTAGGATTACACTCTGTATCCTTTTCCTCTGTTATGTCCTTATTGATGAGAATGAATTAATTTGTACAAAAGAGTTTAAAAGACCAGAATGTTTTTCTTATTACACATACTTTCTCTTCTCACATAAAATACTTTGTTGCATGTAGCCTTTCCAGAAGGGAAGACCCTTCATGGGAAGAAACAGACAGAGAGATCCTGAATTGTCAAGTTTAAGAACCATTTTGCTTCCACTTTCACAGTGAAGTGTCATATGCTAACATAAGCCAAGTTATTTCTTGGAAATTTTTCAGTGGTGTGGTTTTATAATCTCTGGATGTGCTTAAGGAGGGAAGATGGCCTTTTAAGGGACCTAATGTCTCCACCATGTCAATATTACATGCTCAGATACAAGCATACATTCCTTTCCATAGTAAGATATGAAAGTAAAGTGGAATTTTCCTTGCTTGCTTTGTTTGTAGGCTTCAAAGACTCATAAAATGTCTTGGGAAACTAAATGTTTGCATAAATGGGAAAATAAGATTGGCCAGTTAAAAAAATAGGCTTTACAGTAGAGTGAAGTATTCTATATCATACTATCCTTCAGAGACCCAGGTAGTAGGTAATGTGTCTCTCTCCTTTCCAGGGCAAAAAGGTCAATATTTCATGTTTATCAAGAAGTCCTGAAAAATCTGGGTCATCCAGAAAGAAAATACAGCCAATTTGCTATATTTGACAATCTTTCCAGCTTGAGATGAAACTTTCTTCTGCTTTTAAAAATATTTATATATATTTAGAAAT
>NW_009697165.1:0-3384 GCF_000703405.1 Apaloderma vittatum
TGGCAGGGGGACTTGAGGGAGACTGTGGGGATCTGAGGGTGCTGTGTTGGGGAGCACTGGGCCCTTGAGAAAGGGCCGTGGGTTCCCAGAGGGGACTGGGCTAGAGGGTCGTGCTGAGTTGGGGCTCTTCTGGTGCTGGGGTGCAGAGCAGCCCTGTGGAGAGGCTTGCTGAGGAGCACAGGGTCTAGGGGCAGACCTGGGCAGCATTGGTGGGGGAGTGCCCAGGGATGGTGCGGGGTTGGGATTCACACAGGAGGCAGAGGTGCGCTGGGGAGGTGAGCTTTGTAAGTGTGTGTACTGGGGAGAATGGGAGTGTGGGGGGTGCCCTCCATGAGAACGTTACTGGGGAGATGTAGAAGGAAAAGGATGTCTGAGGACAGTGTTGTGGGCTGTTATGGGAAAGATGCTGGAAGTGGTGATGAGGGGGTAGTGCTGTAGGGGCAACTGTAAGGCTGGGGAGCACACTGAGGTGATGGTGAGGAAAACAGCGTCTGAGGCTTTGTCGTCATTAAAGTGCGGTTCCTTGATGCATCTGAAAGGCATGTCTGTAAAGGATTGAGAAATGGGATTTGTAAAGGAGGGGCTGGCATACTTAGAATGGTCTGGTAGTTTCGAGGAGAGCTGCAAATTGAGGAGAAGAAAGATGCAGGTAGCTGTTTTGGGGAATGAGCCAGGCCTTGAGAACCCCAAGTTAGAGCTATTGTGTTCTTATTTGCCACAGTTGACCAGTGGATGAGAAAGTTTTGCTTTCCTGCTGTGCTACGACGCCCTAACCCTTCCTGATTTTGCAAAAGCGGATGTCTGACCATCCTCTAGGAATGGCTCACTTGAGAGAGTTTGCCAGCCAGGTAAGTGGCAATTAAAATTTTGTTTTAAATTCTTATATCAAGAGTAAACATTGTTATGTTCGCTCTTGAAATGAGTTTAAAGATCACCAGAAAATCACTTTTTGCCACACTTTATCTCACTTGCACACATCTCAGCTTACTCCTGTTAGCCAACTGATTTGTGTCTTGTGTCTTATCCCGTGGTGGTCTGACAGTGTTAGGTTGCCAGCCATATAGAAAGGAAATTTTTCACCCGCTATGATGCCTTTCTCTGAGGTTGACTTTACTCTTAAGGAGGTGGGAGTCATTGGCGCTCTGAGTGGTTTTGGGAGGGGAAGTCTAAAAATGGGAACAGAAAAGCTGTGTGTGCAGGCTGTGCCGGACTTACCTTACTGAAGTGTTCATAACAGTAGCCTGAGAAAATGGTGCTTGTGGCATTAATGCATACAAGGTAGTGATATTTGATATGGAATGTTTAACTCTTCTGAGACAGCCTCAGTGAATGTGGTTAAATCCTGTTGTTGTGATGACATTTTCATAAGAAGATTGTGGAAGGATGATGTCATGACTTGGGACTAAAAGCTAAACCACATTAATGGTATTGGCTTGAATTTTCTTTCTTCTGAATTTGGTTGTGGGGTGTGTTTGATTATTGGCAGATGTCAGTACTGAATGTAGGTCTTATTAATCCGTGTTTTCTGAGAATTATTGACGTTTTTCCATTCTGCTCCTAAGGGTAGAGTTATAATACAAGCTTTGTTGGTTTGATGATGCTTTCTCCCAGCCTTTTTTGACTTAAAATTGATTTGCAATGTATCTTATTTTGCATGCTGTCTTTTACATAAACTGTTTCCTCAAAGCATATATGGAATTAAGTGCAAGTGTAGTGCCTGAGTGAGTCATAGTAGAGGGAGAGAAATGAAAGGATACTGTCTGGTTAAGACTGAGAACTGATTTCTGTAGCTACAGTGAGGTTTGCTCTGAAGCTTTTTTGTACACATTCGCTAATGAAGCTTATCAGAGTTCCAGTGATCTCATCTCTGAATTTATTATGTAAATGTAAGGCATTCTCAGATTCTGTCATCCAGTGACTCTGTCTGGTCCTGGAATAGGAAAGCAGTCTGTTTTGTCCATTCCTTGGGTCTCTTGAGGAGTCCTTGATGGGACCTTTTAATCTATGTAACTGAGGCTTGCTGGAAGGCAGTAGGAATTGGCCTGGAGTTCTGTTCACTTGAGTTTAGGGAGTGGTGGGAGCTACTGTGAAAATCAAGAGACAAAGACCTAGATTGGGATGTCAGAGGCCTGACTTGTCTTTGATTCCCATTTCTGTTGCTGATCTGCAGGATTATGCTAGGCAAATCGCCAGGTTGCTTTACCTCTGTGCCTCCATTTCCCTGCCTCAGCGTGTTGTCTCTCTCTCCTTTCTTGTCTTTCCTTTGCAGTGTACATATAACACAGTGGGTCTCTGGTCTTTGTTGGGAACTCTGTCTGCTAGATGATGTACTTGCATTACTGTGTTTAAAGCTCTGCTCTCAGCTCTGTTTCTAGTTTTTCTAGTTTTTTCTAGGACATTGTAGAGAGGTTGGTGCTGGTCTCTTCTCACAGGTAATTAGGGACAGAACCAGGGGGAATGGTTGCAATTTGCAACAGGGCAGGTTTAGGCTGGACATTAGCAAGAAATTCTTCACAGAAAGAATGGTCAGACACTGGAATAGACTGCCTAGGTAGGAGGTTGAGTCGCCATCCCTGGATGTGTTCAAGTGTCGTTTAGATGGGGTGTTGGGTGATATGGTTTAGGGGTGAACTTGTAGCGTAGGGTTAATGGTTGGACTTGATGATCCCAAGGGTCTTTTCCAACCTGAATTGTTCTATGATTCTGTGATTCTGTGACCTTGAACAAGCTGTTCCAGTTCTCTGGCTAAATAATGCTTCACTCCCTTGAAGCAAAAGAATACTGTCTGTGAAGCAAGTTCGCAAATATTTCACGAATTTCACTTTCACCTATACTCCAGAAGTTCAAAACTGTCTCAGGTTTAGCCATTGAAAGAGCTGTGCACAAATTTCATATAGGCAGGGAAGCTTTCAAAAATGTCTCCAGATACAAAGCTGATTCCCTGAAGAGAAGGTAATGCCTGCTGCGGATAGCTCTGTTGGTGGCCCAGAGGTTAATATGTAGCATGCAAAGTGGGTAAGCACTGGATAGGAAGTTGGGGAGTAGCGGAGGCAATGAAGGAAAGCAGGTCAGTAGCTGAGATTTAGTTAAACCAACTTCCTCCTTCCACTGCGTTTGGCAGAGGAGAACGATGTTGGTTTGTTTGGCTGGTTGGAAAGTCCTCTAATCAGAAGTAACACTAAATGCTTCTGCAGTTCCATGTGAACCTTTGGAAGCTGTCAAACAGTCAAGTTCAGCTCTTAAAGCCTTGTGGCCTTGACAATCTTTTTCTGTTACAGACTTCCCCCGTATAGAACAGTGATGGCCCAGACCAAGGAACTCTCACTTCCAAAAGGCTTTAAGCACCTCTCAGTGTTTTATGCAGCAGATGCAGGTGTCATTCCT
>NW_009697165.1:3415-11344 GCF_000703405.1 Apaloderma vittatum
TAACTCTTGAGAATGAGATCCAGCTGGACACAGCCCAAAGAGAAGACCTTGAGCTAGTTCAAAGGGTATTTGCTTCTGTTCCCAATATGCAGTTTATCGTTCCCAATAGTAGCTTTGAAATTATCAAAGTAGCTATTTACCCTTCTCTAGTCTCCTCAGAGGCTGTGGATATCACATCTTTGCAGCTGGAGGTAGCAGAGCTACCAAACCCATTCTTTCCCCATGAAGCAGCTGCTATTACTGTATAACACACTGTAATTCTTAATTCCTGAAGTCTGCAGTGAGTTGCTTTGTTTTAAAACATGGCATCATCAGTCGTGATGGCAAGCACCCCACACCTGTCATGACAGAACATTCTTCTTACCTGTGCTGTGAGATTAGATCCTAGAGGACAGAAACAGAGTACATTACTAGCAGATTGTCCTCATCCCTCTCATAATTGTCCCCTCCCCTTTCTGCACGTCCAACCAAGATAGTGCTTTGTGTGCTTTCCCCACAAAGTGAGTTCATGCCTGACGGAGCTATCACTACTGTCTGACTGCTCTGAATGCAGAGAAACAACATGAGGCTTTTTACTCTAGAACCATGCCTTGTAGTTGACGCTCATTCAACTAAAAAGTTAACAATGAGGTGTCTATCCCTTAAAGGCTTTGTGTGTTGTAGTAGAACAAGATTGCAAGCTGGTAAGCAGTTGCAAAGTTGACAGATGCTAATACACTTCTTCGCGTTATCTGTGCTCATTTGTGTGGGTGTAAACATTGAATCTGTGTTCTTTTACTTCCTACTAATAAAGTCTCTCAGTTGTGTTTATAGCTGTGCAGTTCCAGAACATGGATTTGCAGCCAAGGTGATTCTCTGACAAGACAACTGGCACTGACATCAATTTGTATTTACAAAATTGATCGTGCTTGTTATACCCCTTGTTGCGATGCTCTGCAGATGCAAATTTGTTGGGGTAGGGGAGAATCAGGCTACACAAAAGCTGTTCTTCTCCTCCCCTGCCTACCACTGGCTTGAGCTTCAAGTGTGGCAGCGTGCTTCTCTTCTCGTGGAGCAGTGCGCTTGCACTCTCTGTTCCTGGCATAAACTGCATTTGTTCTGCTCTCTGCTGAGTGCCAAAGCTTCTGTGCCATACAAGGTTTGTATGTATCTGAATGTTTGCCCATCAGCAGTGAGTTTACCCTGTGGCGTCTCAAACAGGAACTTTTTTTAATGGACAAGAGCTTTTGAGTAGATGACCTACAGACTAGCATAATTTTATCTGCCTTAGTCTATCATGGGCATTCAGGATTGCTTCCACAAAAATGCCACTGGGCAATGTCTTTGATGGTGTCCACCATGGTAGTTCACAAGGTGTTCTGCTGGGCAGGCACTGGCCTGTGTGATTTGGCGTAGGCCTGTTTTCTCCTCCCTGTTTACAGAAAGTGAAGAAATTCATTGGCAGACTCTGGTCCTGCAGCAGGCATCCAGGAGACTGTAACTCAGTCTGGAGTGACTCTCTACCGCTTTGAACCATACTTGCTCACTAGGTTCTGGCTGTTGCTTTGTATGACTTGTGTGATTTTGGCAACTCTGTCAAGAGTGCATATCCTTAGGCCCTCCATAGAGTCATACTCTTGCCCTGGCGCCTGAGAACTCTGAAGCATTTCTGGATCAGTTTTGAAGTGACAGGTACTGGAAAGTAAATCCAGTACCTACAAACCTGTTCAACGTAATGTGGGCCTGTCTCTTCTGCCCATCAGAGCTGTAGCATTTTCCTGAGTCCCTTGGGCAAAGTTTCCATGTGCTTGTGAGGAGGGTTTATTTCCTTTGCTGCCCCTACTTGAACTGCTTTACTCCACAGAAAACAGCGTAAACCAACATTGAAGTATGGAAGCTTGTTTCTGAAGCTATCCATGATTACAAAACCCAGTACATAAAGTGGTTGTTGTCCCAAAAGCGGCCTGCAGTAGCTAGTGTTCTTATGTTTGATGTCCTGTTCTTGAAGAATCTGTTCTGATTCTTTGATGTGCCACGTCAAGCTGAGGAGATGAGCAGTAACTTACACCTTACAATTTCTTTTCTCATGGAAAAATTACTTACGTGGGAGAGGAGGAAGGTTTTCTTGCAGAGTTGTTTCCCTGCAGGATTCATGTGGATAGTATTTCCTTTACCAATGGATTCAGGTGCTTCTAGGAGATGATTGTCTCTCTCTGTCCTTTCTCCCTGATGTGTGGGAGTGGCTGATGTAGTGTGTGGCATTTCTATGGTGCAGTATGTATGCCTGCAAGGTAATGTCTGGGCAACCTTGATGCTCTATCCTTTAAGTTGGTCAAGGGGTGGAAACTGCTCCTGGCCTCTTGTGAGCCTGGATAAGCCGCTGTTCTCCCTGTGCTGCAGTTGTCATTCTCATGTTGTCATCTGGCATTTCTCAAGCTCAAATCCTCTTCCTTTCCCCCACCTCCCTCTCTTCAGGCCCTGCTATGTATCTCCAGTTCCTTTAATCTCTGCATATCCCCTCCAGTCTGTTTCCAGTACATTTGTTCAAAGTACAGCCTGTTTGGGTGTTGCCATGGATGCACAAGCATATTTGGTTATCCTTCTGTATTTTGAGTGAAATGACTGTAGAGCCTACTCTGGGCCTGGCTTACTCCACATAGCAACACACTGGGCACAGAAGGCAAATGACCTGTAATGATTGACTGGCTTAATCATTAAGCAGCAGCTAGGGCTGGTCAGTGATGGACTGCTGCTAGAACCTAGGGTTATGTGGCGAAATGCAGCTGCCCTGTTCTCAGATGAAATCTGCCAGCTCAAGTCCCTTGCAAGGGAGTAGGCCCTCTGGGTGACATGTTGGAGGTGAGACTGAAGTTCTGGATGTGGAAAAAGCGCTGTAGTGGCTTGGCCACTTCCTGTAGGTAAGGCCATATTTTCCATATTTATTTATTTTTTAGATTAGACTTATTTATTTAAAAAGGGAGAAAAACTAATCACAAAGAGCCTTTGAGTAGAATAAAGCAGAGTAGGATCTCCTGATCTGCAGCTGGACAGAATGAAATAGCATCAGCAAGTGATTCTGCTTTTTTCCCTTTCTCATCTGTGCTCATCTTAGTAAAGACTTAACTTTGAAGCTGCTATTAAGGAGTCAGTATTTCTCTGATGATCATGTTAGTAGCTTCCCAGTTGATGTGCTTATCTAATGAGGGAAATACTGTTTGCTTTTGTATCTGGGTGTGCCAGTCAGAGGAGAAGCTGTTCCAGAAAAACAGGTCTGCAGATGGAGTGTCCATTCATCTCTCCTGTTTCCTCTGGGACAGGCAGATGTCTGGCCTTCTTGCTGCTGACCTTCCAGAAGACATGAGGCTCCCTATGCAATCATCTGAAGACAGCTCAGCTGGGTGCTGCCTGGAAATCAGGCTGCAGCAGAGAAGACAGCTAATGTAAAACTGGTA
Organism: Apaloderma vittatum; assembly: GCF_000703405.1. Classification (NCBI taxonomy): domain Eukaryota; kingdom Metazoa; phylum Chordata; class Aves; order Trogoniformes; family Trogonidae; genus Apaloderma; species Apaloderma vittatum. Next base: position 6,847 of record NW_009697165.1, read on the forward strand.
TTTATATTACTGGGGTATTTTACCCTACAAACAAGTAGGGAAGGACGCAAATCTTCCAAATGATTCCAATCTTCGAATGCAAGAAAGCAGACTAGGGAAGCAGTCTTGTGAACTTCCAGTTGCTTGATGCTTGTGCCTATCTTCTCATACAGATTTCCAAAAGAATGTTGGGTTTAGTACACCTTGACTGTCTTCTGATTCAAGCGCAAACAAGCACTTGCTCATGGAGCTGCTTTGGCATCAGTTTAATGCCTGCAGTTGAGCAGTCCTGTCCCAAAGGAGCTGATACTTTCTTTAGAAATACTTACTACCATTCTCCTTCTGGACTTCTCTCACCTTCCTTCCCCACGATGGTCTGCAGTGGTGGAAAGCCTGTGTAAAAGGTGTCTTCTCCATCTTGGATATATTCTGTGTTATTTCTCAGCATATGGAGACCGTTTAGGATATGTGAGTTTCAGATTAATTAGGGCAGTAGATGCATGGCTGGGGAAATGAGCTGTATAGGTATACATGGTGCTCTGCAGGCTGCTGTGGGACTTCACAGATTTTTTCCTATCTCTACTTTAGCACTCCAGGGTGGATCCTGAGGAGCTGTTCACCAAGCTGGAGCGGATTGGCAAAGGATCATTTGGTGAAGTGTATAAAGGGATTGACAACCGCAGCAAGGAGGTGGTTGCTATCAAGATCATTGATCTGGAGGAGGCTGAGGATGAAATTGAGGACATTCAGAAGGAGATTACGGTGCTCAGCCAGTGTGATAGTCCCTACATCACCCGCTACTATGGCTCCTACTTGAAGGTAGGACAAAACCATGGCAATTCTCTTGCCAGCAGTTTGGCAGTGGGCTGTGCCTCTCTATGAGTGCTGCAGCTGATGATGGCATACAGGGCTGAAAGGTGTACAGTCTGTGAGTATCAGCATAGCAGCAGGAACAGCACTGGCTCTGCTCACAGCAAAGCACATGGAAATGAAGTGCCCACTACAGTGTCATCCCAAGAGCAGGACACTTCACTGGAGAGAAAATTATTCATTGAAGAGGCTCATCTCTTCTCAGTTTGACTATTCTTGAAAGGAAGTTTGTGGAATACTTTTCCGAAGTACCACAGTTTTAGGGCAGTACCACTGGGGCCTTTATGTCTCTGGAAAGAAGGGGAGTTTGAAACTGTACTTTATGATCTTGTGATCATAATTTCATCCTAAATTATTGAAAGAACAGAAACTGGAGTGCTGATACCTCTTCCATTGAGAACAGGTTTAGGAATCCCCAGTGGAAGCTACTAGGAGTGATGACCGGGAGTGGCCTCTGCATGCCAACTGCTGAAGGTTATTGTAACACTGGGTCTGTGGCAAACGGTTCCCAAGCTCATTGGATCCTGATTATTCCTTACAAATTTTTCAAAGGCCATAATGCATCTACCCTTTGTCAGCCTTCTACTGAAAACACCAAACAAGTTGTAGTTTCATGGATCTACTGCTTATCTTGTACCAGGACCCTGTGAACCTCAGTCTGGAAATCTCTTCTCTGAGGAATAAGAAGTGTCTTGCTTATTGTACACTTCAGGCTGGCGGTCTGTTAATGAAATCAAAGGCTGCAAAGCTTCCCTGTCATTGTCAAGAAGGAGATGTGCTAGATTTGTTGAAGTGGTACTAATCGGCGCCAACCTGAGAATACACTTATCTCTGTGGGCTGTGTAATCTGGTGTCAGTGGGGGCACTAAGCTTGCTCAGATAAAACTGCAGACTGAGAGAAAGAAATGTACTGGGGCCAGGTCCACCACTATAACGCCGTGTCAGCCTCCAAGAGCTGCAGTATGCAGCATGTCTTGGATTGTGTACTGATCTACTCATGTCTTGGTGCCTCTTGGGCATTTCACTTTTCTGCCTGCTTTTATTAATGTCTTTACCTTCAATTTGTGCTCTGGCTTGCAGGGCACTAAGCTGTGGATAATCATGGAGTACTTAGGAGGAGGTTCAGCCCTGGATTTGGTAAGTGCGTGGCACAAAAAACATTGGCTGGAGTGTTAGTTTAAGAAATGTCCATAAGCCAGACACTCACTTGCCACATACCATCTTTTTGATAGCCCTGTGCCTGAAGGGTAGGCAGTGCACAACAGACATGCTGGTTATGCATATCCCAGGACATAGGAAATGTTTGCACAGAGCTCAGCTCAAAGCACTGTTCTCTAATGTGCTCTGCTGCTTTACAATGGGAAGAGCCAGTGAAATGAAGTGTAACAGCAGCCAGTTTTGAGCAGTGCAAATTCATACTTCACCTAAGAGGACTTCATGGTATTGTTCAGTGCTTGAGTGCATCAAACTCAGCAGAGACCTGGTCTTTAATCAGGATTCCCAGGTGTTTGATAATACAAGTGAGGTTTAACAGGTTAACCCAGATTTTAAGGGAATACAAATGCAGAATAAACACATGGGCAAAGTTCTGTTGTGCTATATTCTGTCACAGGATTTTGCTTTTCTCCTTAGGACAATAAAGCCTGTTTCTCCAAGTCATGCAGTGAAAACTACTGAGCCTGCCATGACTTGGAGGAAGGGTGTAGTGATTGGGGCTGTCAGTAGCAAAGCTGCCTTAGTGTCAGAACCTCAATTATTTAACTGGTAAGGCAGAACTTGTTTAGAAGAGAACTAATGGAAAGAAGAGCTTTGATACAATACTGCATAGCTAGAGGGTAGATGTTGTCTCTGGGCTGTTGTAGGGACTGAAATTCAGTTCTTGCATGCTAGCAGGAAGACTTGAACAGGAGAAAGTTAAGATGTTCTGTTCACCAGTGTATTTCCAGGCCAAAATGAGAGATGAGCATCCTGCTGTTTATCTGGGAAGCTGTTAACAGACAAACAGAACCCCCCCCAAAGATTTTCCGTTTAAGGTTGTCAGGTGCAAAGTCCAGCATTCTGCCTGCACAATATGCACCAGGTGTGCAGTAGGCGCTTCCTACTTGGCCAAGTTTTCAAACTAAGAGGCTGGAAAATCCAAGGCATCAGTCACCCTCCTTTAAGTCATCTTTCTGCCCTTTGTCAGCTGAAGCCAGGACCCCTGGAAGAGACTTACATAGCCACAATCCTGAGAGAAATCCTAAAGGGTTTGGATTATCTACACTCTGAGAGGAAGATCCACAGGGACATCAAAGGTAAGAGGGCAGAACTCAGCTCTCTTTCTTGTAAGGGATCTTGCCAACAAGATTCAGATATATTTATAGAGCAATAATCTGAGAGATTCTGAAGAGTGTTTCACAGTGCTGCGTTTCCTTTTGGGTTGCTTGTTTCTGAGTCTGTAGTTTTATTGTAGTTTTATTGTAGTTTTATTACGACTCATGTTTTTCATGTCTTTAGGGTGTAAAGTAACAGTAAGGAACTGTACCTCTTACCTGGCATTTGTAGTTCAGACAGGCAGGGGGCTAAAGCGAAGGAGTCAATGAAAGACATGCTTATATGTTAGCTGGCACTCAGTTATGTGTGGACATTTGCTTTACTACTGGACCTCAAAGTGTGTGTATGCTGGTCATCATGGTTACAAGAGAGAGCAAAACTGCCACTTGGGACTTCCGAAGGTCAGACTTTGATTTGTTTGGGAGGTTACTTCGTAAAATCCCTTGGGAATCAGTTTTGAAGGGTACAGGAGTCCAGGAAGGCTGGACATTACTTAGGGAGGAAATCTTGAAGGCACAGGAGCAGGCCATCCCTATGTGCCTTAAGACAAGCCAGCAGTATAGAAGACCAGCCGGGCTGAATAGGGACATATTGGCAAAGATCAGGGAAAAAAAGAGAGTTTATGGCCTCTGGAAAGGAGAGCGGGCCACTCATAGTGAATATAAGGATATTGTTAGGTTATGTAGGGAGCTTATTAGAAGGTCCAAGGCCCAGTTAGAAATTAATTGAAAGTAAAAGATTGTAAGAAAAGCTTTTATAAATACATTAATAACAAAAGAAAAAACAGAGAGAGCCTCCATCCCCTCCTAGACCCAGGAGGAAATATAATAGTGAAAGATGAGGATAAGGCTGAGGTGCTTGATGCCTTCTTTGCCTGTCTTTAGCAAAAGTAACACCTGTACTGAGGGAAGCCAGCCCCCCAAGCCAAGAGAATGGGACCAGGAGCAAAAGATTCCCCCCACAATTCACAAGGAGATGGTCAGGGACCTACTCCCCCATGTCGACGTCCACAAATCTATGGGGCCAGATGGGATTCATCCTAGAGTCCTGAAATAGCTGGCAGGGGTGCTCACCAGGCCACTCTCCTTTATTTATCAGCAGTCCTGGCTGACTGGAGAGGTCCCAGCTGATTGGAAGACAGCAAATATAACACCCATCTGTAAGAAGGGAAAGAAGGATGATCCAGGAAATTATAGGCCTGTCAGTTTGACTTCGGTCCCAGGGAAGTTGATGGAGCAGATTATCCTGAGTTCCATTAAGCAACACATGCAGGACAACCAGGTGATCAGGCCCAGTCAGCATGGGTTTATGAAGGGTGAGTCCTGTTTAACAAATC
>NW_009697165.1:11408-11630 GCF_000703405.1 Apaloderma vittatum
TACTTTAATAAGGCATTTGACACAGTTGCCCACAGCATTCTCCTAGAGAAATTAACTGCTCTTGGCTTGGACGGGCATGTGGTTCAGTGAGTGAAAAACTGGTTGGATGGCCGAGTCCAGAGAGTTGTGGTCAGTGGAGTTAAATCCAGTTGGCAACCGGTCACGTACTGGGGCCACTCCTGTTTAACGTATTCATCAATGATTTGGATGAGGGGATGGAGT
>NW_009697166.1:0-22195 GCF_000703405.1 Apaloderma vittatum
GTCAAATGTCTTGCTGATATCCAGATAGACCTGTACACCCCTCCTTCAAAACAGGATCACCTAGCATTAAAATCTTCTAGACTGCTAGTCAAATATTGGGCAGTATAGCTTCAAAACTGCAAGATTCTATTGTTGGTCTTGTTTTTTCTTGTGAAGCAACTCTGTGTGATTTTCAAATGTCTTCCTTCTGTTGATGAAATTCTTTTTGGAAGGTATTCTCACTATAAAAAAGTGTGGGAGGATATTGAAACTCGTTAATTTTTTTATGACCTGCATTTCCAAGGAAAATATTTCCGGTAACTTTCATTTTGGAGTCTAAGCAAATTATCTGTAAGTAGTAAAATACATATATTTGGGTAGCTGACTATCCCCTGGGCAGTTTGAGAGAGGACTAAGCTGAGCAGACTTGTCATGCATGAGCTGCAGCTTGCAGCTGGGTGCTTGAGCTTATCTTGAGTTGTAGCTGAGTGGAAATGTTGAGTAAGCTGAGGGTCTTGGCTAATTCCTCCTGGCCATGATCCAGTTTGGAGAACAGCGAGAGAATATCTCCAACTGTCTACTCAGCCTGTGTCTATTAGCCATGAGGAGGAATAGCAGGCAAATGCTTAACGCCTTGTAGCAGGTTAGCCAGATGTGTGGGAGTTCAGCCGGCAGGGGTAATAGGGCTGGCAGCAACGTGGAAATTGGTAGGTCTGATAATATCAAATTGTGGACAGTTGTCCTTTGGGTGGAAATTGCAGTGATTTGAGGAGGAATAACTGTGCATGAAGGTTTACTGGAGCAATTTGTATGTGCTAAGAATTACTGTACGTATATTTGCACTTAAACCTTCACATTTAAAGACTGTCTTTTAGTTGAGGTAGTTGCTGTTGCTTTGTTTTTTATTTTAAGAGGAATGCCTTGAGTCCTTCAACCTCAGTCCTCTGAGCTACCCAACATGAGTACAAGTCTCAAAGTCAGGGGGTGGTGATTCCCAAGGACCAGCATCATAGCTGCCTGTTTTAGAAGAGAATATTATGGTACAAACAGATGTTTTGTTGTCATCTACTAGACTCCAAAGTTTAGAAAGGTAAAACTAATCGCATACCCTTGAAAATTGTTTTTCCTGGTGGCCTCAGCTGCCTTAACATTGCTTGAGCCTGCACCATTCTGAGCACTGTTAAGCAGGCAGACAGCGTGCACGACCTCTGCAGAAAAACTAGCTCAGAAGAAATGAGGGAACTGCATGAAAGTTCATGTCAGGGTTGACACTGTGTCATCTGCAGCTCTGGAAATGCAAAACATTCAAAGGCAATGACCTGGCCACCAAAATAAGTACAGGAAAGACATTCTGAACTGGGGGAGGAGAGGCACGGGCTTTAGAAAAAGCTTATTTTTCTGCCCTCATCCCTGCATCTCTTCAGCCTTTGTGGAGCACTGGCACTGAAGAAGTAATGCATGTATTGCTGACTCTGCACTGACATCCCAGTGGACACCTCCTGGCACCAGCAGGTTGGTCACAGCTTCTTTTGATACTGCACCAAAAGGGGCCTCAGAGTTGCCACACCTGGGGACTGTGATGTTCAGCCAGGGCTGCCACTGGATGCTTCTCTTGACAGAGGCCAGGATTATGTATGCTGAGGTCAACGCCTGCCTTCCCCGTTTCTAGCAGCATTGTATCTTTTATCAGAGAAGGTATTAGGATTCTGCTGAACTAGAATTCATGTGGTTTGTTCTTAACAAACGGAGCCAATGTCATGTCCATGGCTCGTCTGGTCCAAAATTGTGAAATTTTGTGGTGATAAGGATTATTTCTGAGTGGCATGTAAATACCCGGGCCCTTTCTTAATTTCTTTTCAGGAGATGTGTACTAGACTTTCTTCAGTTCCTCCAAGTTCAGAAAACATTTTGGCATATTTCTTAGCACTCTTGAGGCAATGTGCTCCAGTCCTCTGCCCTGTAGTACAGCTCTTCCTTAGTAAGTTGTTCTTTAACATGTTATTTCCTCCTGCTGTGTGCCTTCGTGTGGTATTTAAGTAGTGATGCTTTCTTCTGCAGTTTTGCAGAGATAGAAAAAAAGCACGCAGGGAAACCTCAGACTTTCCTATGTTGTCTTTGCTATGTGCACTTCTTGCATTGAATAGTGGAACTCCAGTTCTTTAGTGGCATAGGCTTCATTTTTGCTGCTTTATTAATGTTCTCACTCACTGCAACTCTTTTGGGACTAAAGCTTTTTGAATTTGTCACCTGCATGGCAGTCTCATTCCTTAGTACTGTTATGTTCCTTTACTATTTTGTTGTTGCACCTTTTTCTTGAATTAGTGAGGAACTGTTGATGAAGCCAGAGCAACCTCTTATATTTCCTATGTTTCTTCCATTGACATTTCACACTGATTTTTTTTTAATAGAGCTGGAATGACCTTATGTTTGTCTTGCACTTTTTTTTTCCTCAGGATGTCTGTTCCTTTTAAGAAACTCTTTCCACAAATTCCCTGAATGTGTTTGTCTTCTGAGATCTGTTGGCTTCACTGAGATGCTTTTAGAACTTCCTCTCTCCAGAAGAAAATGCTATAATTCTGTACTCAGTTATAGGAATTGCTTTGCACCATGACTTTTTAGATAGATACTCAGGGAAATTCATCCTCAGTTTTCTCATCCTGTATGATTCCTGTAAGATTCAAGAGGTGACTCGTTATTGCTTGTCTCTTCATGCTTATTTTCTGCCCTTCCCTCTTGAGACTAATTCTCCATTTCGTGATTGATAATGGCTCCTGAAAGTCTACTATTTTATTATTTTGTGATAATGTTCATTTTTTCAGCTTGCCTTTGAGATAATCTGCCAGCCAAGAGAACTAGTAATAGTCATTGACTGGTTCCAAGAAGAAACATGAAATGAAATTCAGAGACATTTTGCTAGTAGGTTTGAGATGCATTTCATCTAATCACTAAACTTACAAATCTTCTCTTAAAAACCCTGAACCTTTCTGCAGGAGATTTGTATGCACTAGAGACTGCCACAGCTGTATGCTGCTCTGTGAACCCAAATCCTTTGGCTCTTTCTTATTTTTGGGTTACCATATGGGTATGCCGAAAGGCCAGGCAGGATCAGCTTGATGGTTTTCCGATTTGTGTCTGTTACCAGTTGGCTGCCCCATGAACCTGTAGGTACACCGACATATACGCTAACATATTCTATTCCTGTGGTAATGTGCAGGTTTGTGAAACCTGGAAGGGAACTCTATTTAGAGTGTGTTATCAAACTCCAAGTATGGAGTTTGTTCTTAACAGAGTTTAAAAACATAACTAGAGCAGGCAGTAAGTAGGAAGAACTATTACAATGGTTATTTAACTAATTATCTCCAACTGGGTTTGACCATGGTCTGCTGTAAAAGAAAAAAAAAAAAAACACAAAAATTGTTGAACATTAACCATGACTCTATAAAGGAGACAGCAGTAGGATACCGCCAGCCTGTCTGTGGTCTTTTGGTCTTTTTCAGGGTCCTCTTCCACTTCTTCACATTTCCACAAGTGAGATTCTAATTTGCTGTTTCACAGTGTAGCTTTGAAGAGAGAGGGCTTTAGGTTTCAGGAACAGTGTTTCCTGGCAATCTTCAGTGTTGTGGACTCACCCACTATACTTAATAAAACTATGCTTCCTGAGAAGAGCTGGGAAACCTACTAAGGAAAACATGGGTCCTTATAGGAGCCAGATACTCAGACATGCTGTTTTCTTCGTATGGATGAACATCAAGTTACGTGAGGGGTGCATACTGTCATCCCTAGACCCAGAACGCACCTCTCTTCGCAAAGAGGCGGTGGATGACTCATTTGTGGCAACATCCAAGGTCAGGCTGGACCTGATTTAGATATCTCTGCTCACTTCAGTGGGGTTGGACTAGATGAGCTTAAAAGGCCCCTTCCAACCAAAACTATTCTATGATTCTGTGCTTGCTTTCTGGGACTGATGGGTGTTGTGTGTCCAGCCGGTGCTGATCTGAGATGTTTAACTCATCCTTGCGGAGCTGGCTCTATACATGCTTCCTCCTCCTTCTCAGTCTTGGTGCTGCCGTTTTTTTCTGCTCCAGGATAGGCAGCTACTTTAGGAACTACTGTAATACTTTAGGATAATATTACTCCACTGCTTGGAGCTATTACTACAACAGAGCCATGATAACCTCTTGCTGGCATCTGTGCAGCATAAGCTGTCAGGACTCCGGTTGCTGCTGAGGCTGATCAAAGGTGACCTGGCTGGATGGATTTGCACTGAAGCAGCCTGGCAGCACCTCCAGGACTCAGTAGTGCATCTCACTGTGGGAGGGAGGGACACTGACATCTAAAAGACCACCATGAAGTGCTGAAGGTGGTAGCCTCTCAAGCTGTCGTACGTTGAGGAGGCGTCATGTGCCTGCACTGTGGGCAGGCAGTGCTGAAGCACTGCTGAAGTTCTACTGAAGTTGTACAGCAGCGACGTTCTCAACAGCTTTTGTGTGCTACCGAGGGATTGGTGAGAAGCCAGTCACTGTTTTTCTGTTGGTGTAAGAACACAAATATATTTTTTTTCTTCATATATGATTTAAAACATCTCAGTCACCAGCAGATTTTGCAAATTAACTGTTCCCTTGAGTGCACTGGGTGACAAGTGAGCAGCGAAACCTGGTATTTGCAGTGTCATGGGTCAGTGTCAGCCTCGTTTTCTGCTGATGCAGGACTTCAAAGCAACCTTCTGTCATACGTAACAAGTGTTCTAAGTCTACAAAGAAACATCATTTATTACCTGCTCAGTTAGATACCACCTGCTGCTAATCCTGTGGCACATGTTCAGCTCTAAAGTATGGATTTTGCTAAGAACTGTGTCTGTGCTTTGCACTCTGCCAGTGACTGTCCTTATGATAACTCCATGCTGCAAGCTTTGCTTACTGCCAGGGCATGGTGCACTGCATTAAACTCGTTAACTGTAGAAAATTATATACCAAGGAAAAAACCAGCATGTAAAAACCCTTTACTGTTCCATTGAAAGCAGCGTGGGGGACCAAGGTTAGCACCTTTGTTATCAAAAAGAGGTGGAATCTCATGTATTTTTGAAGATGTCTCAGCTTACACTTTAAAATTTGTTTTGTCATGTAACTATTTTTGTAGCTGCCATTTAGCATATTTTAAAGTTATGGGAAGTTGAATAGTTTGTGTGATTTAAGCCCAAGAAACTGCTTAGAGGTTACCTTAAAAATACCTATATTTTCATAAAATGCCGGGTATGAGATTCTAATCAGCAGGGGGAACTGATGAAGTGGGCCAGACATGTGTTAGTAACCCAGGACTGCCAAAATGAGCACTCCTGGTTCTTGCTGCTCCTGTGCGGCTGCTCTTTGACAGGCTGAGTCAGCTCATGCATGAAACAGAAAAATCCCATAGAGAATGGAACATCTCCCTTATGAGGAAAGGCTGAGGGAGCTGGGTCTCTTTAGCTTGGAGGAGACTGAGGAGTGACCTCATTCATGATTAGAAATATGTAAAGGGTGAGTGTCAGGAAGACGGAGCCAGGCTCTTTGCAGTGTTGTCCAATGACAGGACAAGGGGCAATGGGTACAAGCAGGGACATAGGAGGTTCCACAAAAACATGAGGAAAAACTTTTTCCCGGTGAGGGTGCCAGAGCCCTGGCACAGGCTGCCCAGGGAGGGTGTGGAGTCTCCTTCTCTGGAGACTTTCAAAACCCGCCTGGACGCGTTCCTGTGTGACCTACTGTAGGTGATCCCGCTCTGGCAGGGGGGCTGGGCTAGATCGAGGCCCCTTCCAACCCCTGATATTCTGTGATGCTGTGATGCTATGATTCTGTGTAGATGGAAGGCAGGAAGAAACAAGACAGTAACGAGGAGAGGATGAGCTATTTCCATGTAAATAACTTACCTATGATGAGAAAAAGCATGAGGAGCAGTTTGGCTTTGCTTTGGACAGCCCTGAAAATTACGTGATGAAAGTGTTTTACTTCCTATGGTCTGCAAGTCACCAGAGCACCCAAATAACCTGTCTTGCTTCCAGCAAGCTCATCCTTGTTGTCAGGTTTCCATCAGCACCAGTTGAGTTAGTCTGGAATAAGCCTCTGTTTCCTGGCCCCTGGGACCAGAGGAGAGGGAAGGGTACACAGAGTTTCAGCTGGCATAGGGAGCTAAGAACTGTCTGTAATGTGACTTCAGGAATGGCACATCCAAATGGTTTAGCTCTTGAGGCTGGTGGTATTGGGTTGGGGGAGGCGAGAAGATGGGAGGGGAGGCTGCAGAAACACACAGTCTGCCAAGGAGAGGTGAGCGGCACCTGAGCAGGCTGGAGGCACAGAGTACTGGGAAGCTCCATTAACCCTGAACATACAAAGTCAATTAATTTCAGAGCATTTCACTCTTCATTTGCATCTGTCATTTGCAAATGAGAGTAAGGTAGTCTTATTTCTGAGGATTGCAGCATTTGGGATGTTCAGCAACTTCAACATAGGAATATTGTGGGAAAAATGCTGTAACTCTAGTGGCCCAAGAGACCAAGGTTTGTAGGAAGGTATATTATTTTGTTACACAAGCAAATATAGATGGAAAAATGTGGACAAACTTTCAGGTGCGTTGCTTATTTAACCATGGACTAGGATGCCTGTTAAATTCTACTGGAAAACTTTCTGAGGAATATATGTGCAAAACTTAGGTGCGAGAAGGACAAGGACTTTTACTTGAAACCTTAGAGGTCATGAAGAAACTTTAGAGGTCATCTATATTTTGATTAAGTATTTGGAAATTCCCATTCAGGATGGAGTCTGTAGAAGAGTGTTTTCATTTTGCAACACTGTGGATCTGTAGTAATTTCTACAAGCTGAGACAAAAACGAATATGAAATTAAACCAGTCAGGTGAAGGTGCAGTGCAACCTCTTAGCCCAAACACATCCTTAGGAGATGCAATTTAAGTGCTTGTGAGGGAGACTGCAGACACCACCACAGCATGTCTCTCTGATCTTTTCCAGAAGATCAGTGGATACCAGATAGCTGTTCAGTGTTTAGTTGTATACTGGTGCACAAGTTAATGTGTTGTTAGAAATAGTTACGCTACTGCTTGAATTCTATGGGAGGTTAAGTAGTAAAAAAGCATGTGAAATTAGGACACAAAAAGATTTACTGAATTGCAAGTATATGAGTAAACTGAAAAGAACCTGCCCTTATTTCTAATAATGTTAGAATAAAAGGGCACTTAGTAGGTTGCAACTGTTTCTAACACTTGAAACAGCATATATAATCAGGGGGAGTGGGACTAGAATTAATGAGGCATATTTTCAGGACATATTGCAAGCAATCAAATGGAAGAGAGACTAGAGGTGAGTCTGCCTGCCAGAATCACAGTAGGAGGTGGCTTCCCCTCTCTCTAAAATTGGAATAAATGAGGAGAAGGATCAGCTTGTTCAGAAAGTACCATCAGCCTAATACAAGACACTGAGGCCACTGGGTATGAGCTGCAGATATTTAGATGCATACAAGGAGGATGTTTTCTCCTGTCTTACAGAGAGGAGGATATAAATGGATATGAATAATGTTGAATACATACAGTTTCATGCTGCTGGTATTTTCAGGGCTGTGATAGGAGCTCTCAGAAAGGCAGTGCACATAACTGAACAGTATTGAGTGTCTCCTTTGGGACATACTGTTTCTTCAGACCAGTGTTTGGGTGTTTCATTCAATCCCCAGGTGTTTCCAAGAAAACTGGTCTCGCTGTTGATAGGATACAGAGCACTAAAATTAAGATAGATCGTGTTTTGAGGTGGAAAAAACCCTGAGTAGAGTGGCATGATTAGAGGCTTTTGAAAAGAGCAGTCTGCTGGCTTGAAGCTAAACAAACCAAAATGTAAATTATGTGTACGTGACACCGCGTACCTGGGAGAGCTGTTGTGCTAGGGATGTGTGTGCGCAGATAAATCACTGAAACGTCGAGGCTGGTGTTAACGCACGTGCCTAAGCAAATGAACAAAAGGTAATTAAATTCCTGGGTATAGCTTGAGTTTGGTGCTGCATCCGAACTGATCTTCCCACTGTCCAGGGAAGCTGTGTGGAGGTGTGCACCGCTGACTCTGCGAGGTTCAGCTTTGTGCAGCAGAGCACTTCTGCACTCAGCATGACCTGTGTTATCTCTTGTCCCAGTCCTTGATTATTGTGGATAATGGACTGAATCACCTAAACCTCAGGTGAAATGTATAGGAAAAGACCATATGAATGTATAAACATGTATATTAAAAATAAACATATGGAAAATTATATTAGTATATAAAAATATAAAGAGAGAGAGAGAGAGTGTGACTGTCAGGGAGGGGTGGTTTGGCATACATGTCTGTTAAAAATACAAACCTTTCTTGAAAAAGTAATAATTGCTTGCTATTGTTAGTTGACACTTAATAAAACCAGCTTACCATCAGGAACTTCTGAGTTTTTAAATTACTGGCTTGATGGACTCAAGACAATTTGTTCAAAACCCCCTGAAATTGAGATGTTTTTAGCTGTTGTATTATATTTAAAATATGGATTGAGTGCTACTTTCTCTTATTTCAGAAATCGAAGTTTATATTTTGGATATTAAGTAAATGATATTCCTGGGAGTCTCTGGATTTGAAATGAAGTCTATGTACCTTTTTGGAAACAAAAAGCTACTTCTCTGTATTGGTCAAAGTAGTGAATTTAGAATACTGCAAGTCTCCTGAAACACAGAGAGAAACATTTAAGATCTTTTCTATGGAGCTACTTTTAAATGTTGCTCAGCTGCTTTACTCTTCTTAACACAGACTAGGAAATATGTCTGGATATTGATTTGCTAGTATTCATTGTGCTTTTTAATTACTATTTAATTACTATTTAAAAACCAAAAAGTTAAATGGATGATGTGTCATGCAGAACTTTCCATAAGTTAATAGTTTTAAAAAATGAAGTCATACCAATCCAAAAATGCTCTATCGATCTTGGTAGTGCTTAGGTCTGGAACATTCCCATTATGGGGATTTTTTTTAATACATACAGCATCAGGTGTTAGCAGCATAATGTCTATTGCTGGCAGAGGAAATGGTAGCATCTAGGGACATTTCTGTGATGTGCAGTCGTTATCATTGCAGATGTTGTGGTGAAGAGGCAGCAGTTGGTTACCACAGGGCTAAGCTGATGTTGGTGCTGTGGAAAGCAGGTGCAGTACCTGACCTGTGCTTTGACACATTGCCAGAGCTGGGGAGCTGCAGGCTCTCGCTCCATCACATTGACTTCATAGAATCACAGAATCACAGAATGGCCTAGGCTGGAAGGGACCTTAGAGATCATCTAATCCAACCTCCCTGTCATGGGCAGGGACGCCTCTCAACTAGATCAGGCTACTCAAGGCTCTGTCCAACTTGGCCTTGAACACCTCCAGGGAGGGGGCAGCCACAACGTCTCTGGGCAATTTATTCCAAAGTCTTGACACCCTTGTACTGAAGAATTTCTTCCTAAGGTCCAATCTAAATCTATTTTCCTTCAACTTAAACCCATTTCTCCTTGTCCTATCAGTGGACACTCTTGTAAAAAGTCCCTCCCCAGCCTTCCTGTAGGTTCCCTTCAGGTATTGGAAGGCAGCTGTTAGGTCCCTCCAGAGTCTTTTGACTGAAGAATCCCAGCTCCCACAGCCTGTCCTCATAGCAGAGGTGCTCCATAACTTTCTGGTCAATGGTTATACACCACCTCAGTGAAATTGCATAGGTTTTTACTTATGACATGTGGCTAATAAAAAACAACAAAAGCAACTGTGCTCTCCACTGGATCAAGCTGTGTATAATAGCTGCCTGCTTCTGGCAAGTTTACTGGGCAGCTTTCAAAAGAAAGCGGGAGCTAATTTACTGTGATTCTAAGCCCAGCTTTTGAACTTCGTGGAAAAATGTGGCCATTCTCCTTTTGCTCTTTGTCTCCTTAGAGGTAACAATAAACCAATCTTGATGCCTGAAGTTCAGTCTTGGATTGAGAGACAAACATTCTCAGTACATGTCCTCTTTTGGAACAAACCAAAGATACTTCTGTTCTATCTTTCATGGAAAAATCATTTCCTGAAAGCCCTTCTTCTGTAGGCATGTGTTCATCTAACAGCCAGTTGAGTACCCTGCATACAGTTAACGAAGTTCGCACCAGTGGTGCAGGGAGCATGGCTCAGAGTGCCTGAGTTAGATACCAGAAACAGATTAGGTCAACATCTTACTGGGACTTTCAGCTTTTCACTGCCTTTTATGGAAAATTAGATATTAATCTTTTGACTTGGAACTGGGGGTGTTTACCATCTAGTTTTCATCAGTGGACATACTGCTTTGGGTGTAAGTTATTATTAAGCTAATGTCTTCTTCAAGTCTTAACAGCTAAGAGGGTCATTCCCACAGCACAGTTAGAGTGATTACTGTTTATTTCTTGGTAGTATTTTGGTGACTGTGGTTAACTAGAACCACTTAAAACGTTCTTATCTTTGGAGTTCAGTAGATACTTGTAGGATGTATGAATGCCACATCCAATTAGAGCAGAAACTTCAGGGAAGACGTACCATCTTCGGAAAATGAGCATTGTAGCAGTAAGAGCTAGACAAATTGTATTTTTTTTTTATAACTAGACTAACTGTACTGTCAAACCATAGATTAATATTCGATTTAATTGTCTTGGTGAGGAGGGGGGAACTCTGGCCTATAGTGTGTCTTTAACAAAAATTACTTTAACGTTGTCATAGATTGATTGGAAATATTTTTCCTTGCATTGCTCATGGGATGTCAACAAGTATGCAAATGTGGAAATTTAACATATGTCTCCTTGCTGCTTTCACATGATTTCTCACACTACTTCAATGAGTAAAAACTGTTTTTTAAAATGCCACTTCAAACCAAAGTCCATTACTGTTGAAAACTATTGTTTTCTTAGTCTTGTGCTGAGATGTTAGACAGTTTATACATATGTTAATTTTAAACACTTGGGTTGTAGCTTAGTTTTTATCTTATTCTGGTCTTACCCTGTAAAAGTTTGTCTGGTAATCCTTGTTACACAGTGTCATTTCTTTTTGAAGTTTATTTGTGGTCTTTCCTCAGAGCATCAATTTCTATTGATCCTTTTTCTGCAACTGGCACAGCAAAAAATTATTATTTTTCCTTTGATCTCTGTGGTAAATGCATTTATTTCTGAATGAAGCTATAACATTGTTAACTTCTATAAAGACTTCCTGACAGTATAATAACTAGGGATGGACCAGCGATTTAGATCTAATAAGACCCAATCATGTTATTTGTGTTGTGCCTTCTGTCTCACATCTGTTCATGGATGGTGGTCCTGGCTTTCCTGTCACAGGAGCCAGGCAGTCCCCTTGTCAGCCTGGTCCTGCTCTTGATGTATACAGGTGGATGAATTTGGCAGGCTGAAACCTGGAGTATTTATTCTTTTCCTGAAATGTGCCATGTTTACCCACCACACTTGATAAACGCAACTGTTGCATCATTTTGTTTCATACCAGATATGTTTAGACCAAGACACAATCATGCAGACCAAGGAGTTGGAGACATTCTTATAGTTTTAATTACACTTAATTAGCACATTGCATACCTCTAAGTTTTAGAGTTGCCTTTTTCACGGTGTTGAAGTGTCGTGGATTTTTTTGACCAGCGAAGATGGGCACAGGGCAGTGATGTTGACTTGTGCTGGAGCACGGCTGTGTGCACCATGTTTTGTTGGTAGACTCTTGGAGTCCTGGGATGAGACTCACAAATCTGTCTTGATATTGAAGTATCACACTTGTCAATTTGGGTGTCATGGTGCAGTATTTGCTAAAACTTTCAATAGGTGGCAGACTTATGAAGGTGGAACTCTGCAATAACCCACGGAGTTTTTTGCTGATTCTCTTTCGTGGGGTAGAAAGGATGTGATCACACAAATCCTTTTATCTGGACTGCAGGCTTCATGTTTTGATAAGAACAAAAAAGGGAATCTGGGAAGACAAATGAGATGCTTTAAAGTATTACTAGGTATCTAGGTTATCTTGGCTGTTGTAGAAATAGAAAGTGCTTCCTCTCAGCCTTTTACGCCTGTCTAACATCTTAGATTTTAGATTTTGTCTACAAACCATTTATTGCTCAAAAACTGAGTGACAGTTGAACAGGGAAGAATTAAGTCAACACGGTAGGACTTCTTTTTTCTTTTTTTCCTGATAGATGCAGAGTGCTTTTGGGATGGAAGGCCAGAGAGTTAGAAAGTACATGATCCTCTCTCGCTTCCCAGTACTTGCAGAGGCATACCAGTGTCCTCTCTGAGCTGCTTCGCAATTCAACACTGGGTCGTACTGTGCTTTGTTACAGAAGAACTGCTTGGCACACTGAGCTCTGCATTTGTTGCTATGGCACAATTAAAATAGTAACTGTTTTGTAACATACCGAACTTAAAAAGTGGATACCACCCTTCTCAGGGTTCAAACCAAAACCAGTCACATGTTTGAGTATCAAATTTATTTTAATTTATTTTTTTAAAATTTGAGAAGAAGAGTACATTTTCTCTTTTGAAGTTGGAGAAAGTAAAGTAATGTGTGTATTGCATGTGCAAAGTATAAACCACTAGTGCAAACAGTTCTGGAATGCCTCTCCTAAATTTTAAAATCTCACTTAAGTTACTGCAAGAATTACTACTCTGTCAGTGCCATGATGACAGCTATTGCATGCAGTATTGCCTAATATTTTGAACAGTAACAGGAAAATAGGTACTCTCTGCCTCTCTACTTTGTTTAGTTAAGCTACTTATTTTTGAATATGAATAGTAAAATATTTCAAATAAGAATAGCAGTGTATCACAAAGTGCATGCAAAAATATTTTACTTCTTAAGAACAGTTCAGCTAGCAAATTTAAAAGATGCACTGGCTGACTTCCTTTTCTTTTCTCAGACTGAAATGTTTTATAGACAATTTCCAAGCATTATTATTAAATCATTCCTTTAAACGAAATTTCATTTTGAAAGGGTTGAAATATGCAGACACACAGGAGCCTCTCCGAGAGTCAGCTGAGGAATAGGAAGTGTTACTTCCTTGGTTTTCTAATTCAAATCTAGCCTGAGTAGCCTCTTTCAGTAGAAATTGGTTGTTGTTACTGCTCCCCTGTTCTTGGGCAGATGGACAGGACTTCCAGCTCAAGTTCTCTTTCTGCAGTGAGGTCCTTATTCCTGCTCTCAGGGCTTAGTTGGAGATGTGCCTGAGTGCTGAAGATCACTTTTTGGGAAGCTGCTCCTCGATGCACAGGGCTGGCTGAATGGAAAAATGTTTGCACTTGAGAGATGTGTACTGCATGTCATGTATGGGTGCTGGGATTACTTTTCCTGGTGCAGCCCAAAGTTTGCATGTTCTTTGAAAAACACCTACTACTGTTCAAGCGTGTTAACAGCTTGACACATTCCACATGTAAAAAAATCTGATCTGGAAAAATGATCGGTGTTACTGTACGAATACACTGTATTTGGGGTTAGGCACGGTATAGAGTGGGTAAATACTTGAGCAGCAGTAGGTCAGTTGTTAGCTCACTGGGCACCTGTCCAAATATCATTAAAAATGTTGACATTAAGTAATTTGGGGGGTTAATAATATTTAATTAACTACTATTTAAACACTTCTGCTGAGATTAACCTACACGTCTGGTTGAAAAATTCTGGTATAGGTAATAGATTTGACATGTTCAAATGGCTTGTGGTTTGTGAAAGGTGACAGAATGCACCTCAAACTTCTATTAATCCTTTTTTTCTAAAAAAGAGAAGCAAACAAATGCACAATACTAAATGCTGTCCTTTTTGTTTATTTTTCAGATTAGCACTGTACGTATATGAATATCTGCTCCATGTAGGAGCGCAGAAATCAGCCCAGACGTTTTTGTCAGAGGTATGTTTCCCCGTCGTTTTTCCCCTTAATCAACCTTCCAGCGCATACGAGTGGAATGAATATATGTTGGTCTAGAATAAACAGCAGTGACAACCTTGGAATATCTGTTTACACTGATCAGCATAGACTTCTGATTCTGTGGAAGTCAGTTACCATGCCATTTAACATGCCGTTTTATAACTACTTTTGCTGTGATTTGTAATCCCTGTTCTGTGATTTGCTACCACGTTGGGAAAAGACTAATCTGTTTTCTGTAATAAATGTGCATGTTAGAGAGTGCCTCAGCAGTCCTCTTTTTATGATGACCTTCTATCTTACTGCTAACATATCCAACTGTGAATTATGCACCCTTCCAAAATACACAGCGGTCATGGTTTTTACGTTCTACTGTCATACACTTGTAGTTCTCATTTTCTTAAGCACTACTGATCTCTCTGTATATTCTTACCATGCTTCTAACTAATTCACTTCTTTTCATCTGTCAAATCAATTATGACTACAACCATTTAGGTCCTGTTTTGTAAACATTTTCAACTGTTAATTGAATTCTTACCTTTACACAATAGTTAATATTCTTCAAAGTCTTTCAAAGACTTTGTGTACATCTTTTGAAGATTGAACTAAATTACGTCTCCCTACCATTCTACATTTACTCTAGAATACAAAAATACCTGTATGCCAAACATGTTCAGGTCCTTTGGATTTATTGTTTTTTTAAGCTTTGACAAGAACTTGTAAGCTAATAATAATAATAGTTGAATAGTGAACAGAAGTGAGGAAAAGTAGGCAAGATATTGTACTAGGAAAATGTACTGCTTCAACTGATAATTCTCCAAAACGTCATAAAATTACTATGCTAGTGATAACAATTTGGTGGTTGGAGAGGGGAGATGAGAACCCAAATCATTGTTTGTGGGGTTTATAGAAAATGTATGTAGGAAAGAGAAGGAAAAGAGGTAAAATTGTTGTAGTGTCAGTTTATGTTTATAGTAAAGTATATTTCTGACAAATTTTTTTTCTCTTTGGTGAAGCAATGGAAAAAATAAGAGAGAAAATAACAGAAAGTATCATCTTGGCCTTCCCCAAACAGCTGTCATCTGTAAATAATACACTGCACAAGATTCATTTTCTCATTTTGTTTTTATGATGTATTTGCAAAATGAGCAGTTGGCAGTAGTATGCCATTTGGGTTTCTAGAAAACATTCAGTACAGTGTCTTGAAACTTGGCTTTTAAAACTACTTCAGTCTGAGGTTATAGAAAAACTCTCAGGGGTCTAAACAAATGTAATATGAGAATATATCAAACCTTTCAAATTAAGATCAATACTAGATAAAAGATGATGAACACAGGGCAGGGACAAATACTAATGTATGGAGTTCATATGAGGTGTCCATTAGATTTACACAAAGCTATGAGTTTATTTACCTCATCCATTAGAAGTGCAGAAGGGTAGATACTATGCAGATAATACTTGTGAACTGTATGTTGGAACCAGAGGCAGTTATCACTGATATGGAGAAACCTGGGAAAAATTATATTTGGGCAGACAGGATCAGATTAAGAAAACTGTACAGTAACATGGCTTGGAGAAAATAAATTAAAATGCACAAGTCAAATGGCAAATGGTATAAGCAGCAGAAAAAATAGGGTAGTAGACAGATATGTGTAGTAGACAGGTCTTAACATTGTAATGCCCATTCAGTCCTGGGCTGTAAACAATAAACAGCTCTACCCTGTCTCTGTACCTGATGTGAGTCAGCTGTTTTTGTTAGAGAGTGAGTATTGACATATGAGATGAAAACTGGAGAACATCAGTTGAGAGAAGTGTAGAAAAAGTCTTTTAGTGGATTTATGATCTAATGAAAAGTACAGCTTCCCATGTGTTTTCATCCTTGTCTGGCTCCTGACTGTTAAGAAGCAGCTGCCCTGTTGCGGTGAGCTTGTTGTGAGAGTACTTGAGGTGTAGGAGACACCTGGGTAGCATAGGGGGAAATTTGTATTCGTTTTGTCCCTCCTTGAAAAGCATGACTCTTTGGGCTCAGTGCCCTCTCTGCCTTGGCGAAGGAGTTTGGGTGGATTTTATTAAAGATGAAATAGTTCACAGTAGCTCTGAAACTGAATCAGCATAAAAGAAGTGAGCATACATAGATTGTCTGAGCTGTACAGCAGTCAGTGGTGTCTAGGTATGTATAAATGACAAAAGTTAAGAGCTCTTCTTTAAAGATCTACCAGGGAACATGGCTAACAGTAATGGAATAAAATTAAGAAAAGTTGCATATCATGGAATCCACTCTGCTACTAGATAGCTTGGAAATGGTTATCTTAAACATTCCTGTATTTTTAAAATATTTTCTGTCTAGTTTGAATTTTGTAGAACCGATCCACAGGTCAAAGGGCTGGAGAACTTGCCCTGTGAGGAAGGACTGAAGGACTTAGGTCTTTTCTACTTGAGAAAGATAAGTCTCTGGGGGACTGCGTCACAGTGTTCCAGTACTTAAAGAGTGGCCACAAAATAGACAGAGGCTCTTCCTTCATAAGAAGCCACATGGACAAGACAAGGGGCAGTGGGTACAAATTGCACAGGGAGGGGTTTCATCTTGATATAAGAAAGAATTGTTTTTTTACAGTGAGAACAATCATTCAGTGGAACAGCCTCGTCAGGGACTTGGCAAAGTCCCCGTCACTAGAGATTCTCATCACAGAGGTGGACAGGGTGCTGCTAGGTAATCTCATCTAGATTCCCTTTCCCACAAAAGGCTGTACCAGGTGATCTTTTGGGGTCCCTTCCAACCTGAGCTGTTCTGTGATTCTTTTATTCTATGAGTCAGTAAGGTCTAGAAGTCCTCTGCTAATCTTTCAGTTACAAGGTGAAATATGCTTTGTGGTTCTTGTTGAGTAAAGCCTTCAAAGCTTTGTTGCCTTCATCTCTAAAACACAGGACCTCAGGCTTATTTTCCTGGAGCTCTGGATAGCAGAGAGCTCTCCAGTTTGTTGGCTCCAACTTTTGCATTCTGTTCTGCATGTTTGCTTCCTTTCAGGAGACATGGCACAAAGTACTCAGTTGAAGTAACTCAAAAGCTGTTTCATACCAATTCATCATACGGTTGGCAAAATGGCAAGGGTCTAGCACAACTGTCTTTCATCTAAACCATGTCATTGCTTTTGATGGTTGAATAGAGCTATTCAGATGGAGTACACACTTTTTTGAAACAAAAAAAGCTGTTCTGCTCTTCCCTCGTGTGTCCCAGCTGCTATGTTTTTCTTGAAGAGCTCGTCCTTATCCCACCTTATTCTCTATCTTGAAGGTAGATTCTAGCCTTGGAGGAATAATTCCATTACCCTGGCTGGACTGGAAAGGTTAATCAATCACTGACTACGAGCTTAGTCTGTACAGTTGACAGTGAGGCCATTCTAAAATTAATAATTCTAGAAATCTCGCAGTCAGACAGACTGACATCTGCTGTGTTAGACAGAAATACGTATTTTTTTAAAAACAAAACCAAATCCCTTCAAAGAAGCCCCAAACTTCCACATTCTCTTCAGGTTCCTTCTCTGAATAAATTTCTCAAGATTAAATATGTCCTTTTTAAAGAAGACGAGCGTAAGACCTGTGAATTGAGTAATTTCCTCCTGAAGCTCTGCTTTGAAGAGCTGAATAAACGAATGCAGCTTTGACATAGTGAAAGCTTTCTACACAGACATAATTTTTACTCTTAACTGAATGATTTTTCAACTTCAGGAACCATTTTTGTTTTGGCTGTACATTGCATCTGTTTGTTTTGTTGCTTTTGAAACTTGTCAGAACGTACCTTTGTTCCTGGTGATTGGCAGAAGTCCTTCTAAGGTATTTCCAGTGCATATGATGAGTAATAATGCTTCAGAAAAGTGTATTTGAGTAGTGTCTAACACTTTGTAGTAGCTTTGGCTTTTAGTGTTTTTTTAAAATTATTTTTTATTTATATTTTTTATTTATATTTTTTAATTTTTATTAGTATTTTTAGCTTTCAGTACTTAAGCAGGAGCTTTTAAAAAGATGCCTTTTTATATAAATTACTTGTACATGGTGGTAGTGGGTTAAGTGCAATGCAGTTGGTTATTTTGCCAGTGTTACCAACAGAAGTGACAGCGTCTCAAGACAACGTTTTAAAAATAGTTCTTAAATAGCAAAATTATTTTCCAACATTTGTATTCTTATATCAAGATGATGCTAGGTTACTTTGCATGAGTGCAAAGAACATTTTTTAGGTATGCAGACTATATATTCTTCTCATGCAAGCTATTGACAGAACTTTTATGTGTTTAAATTTCTTAAGAATTGGATGTGGAAATCAAAGTTTTAGTCTCCTTTGGAAAATGTCAGCTTTACCAATGTCTGTGGCAGCATGAGCGCTATATCTACCTTTTATAGTAAGCATTTATGTATGTTTATATATATATGTATCTTTAAACACCTTTCACATTAAGGCTGTTTTAAGCATTTAATGAAAATAATTCCCTTTTTGTCTGCCATTACTTCTGTCTCTAGAGCAGAATATGGCTTGTGTTTAAACGTTTTTTTTAAACAAAATGGGACAGGAAATAATGCTATGTAACTGGAGGAATGTGAAGCACATGCAACGCCTTAGTCTCCACTCAGTTTTAATATGAGACGTTCTTCTGCACGATGCTGTGTGGATTTCTGCAGGGTCTCCAGTTATTTGTAGCACATCCCCTTCCATAGTTACGTGGGCTTTGTTATGGTCCAAACTATTCAATTTTATAGTTAAGGACAAACTTGTGACTGTGGCATTGATAAAATGGTTGTGTGGCTGTAGTTAAGAAACAATATTTGGGAAGTACTGTAGAGTGACAGAATGCTGTCACAGTGTGTTATGTTGTCTGATGGGTTTGAGGAATGTGTGGTGTCAAGGGTAAGAGTTCTTAAAGTGCATTTCCTTTGGAAACAGCGTTAAAAAAACGAGGCTTCCTAGGTGGGAAAGAAGTCACAGCCAGTATAGCCGTTCAGGAGATGTTGCCAGCACAGTCAAACCAAGCCAAACGAGGTTTCAGTTTCCACTGGGTGGTGGGAGACTTGGGTTATGACTCTGCTGCTGCTTGATTTTGCCACATTATTTCTAACAGTAAAGCACTCCTGGAGGGTTACAAAACACTGGCCGCTCTGGATGCGGAGGGAAGACTGCCACCTGCTGAATCAGTAACATGAGTTCTGTGGCTTCTCTGTTTTCCGTAGTGCAAACTGGAAAGTCTTTTACATCATTTTAAGGGTATTTTTTAACACTTCTTTTTTTTTTTTTTTTTTCGGTCAGGCATCCTTGACCTTAAAGTAATGCATGCCTCCATGGTGGAATGATAAAAATATGTTGTTAGTATAGTCAGAATCAAAAAAACCCCCCAAAACTGTAAAATAGGCTTTCCTAGAATAATAAAAGCTTATTTTAAGTATCAGCTCTATTAAATGTAATTTGGCCCTCTGGACTGATGATACTAAGTCTTTCATGACTATGAAATCTTTTCTTCTTTTTCATGAATTATGTAATGCTTTTTAGTCTCAATGATGACAAAAATGTACACCTCTTTTTTTATTGTTTTGTTTTAGATAAGATGGGAAAAAAACATCACACTGGGGGAGCCCCCAGGATTCTTGCATTCCTGGTG
This sequence comes from Apaloderma vittatum, assembly GCF_000703405.1. Lineage (NCBI taxonomy): Eukaryota > Metazoa > Chordata > Aves > Trogoniformes > Trogonidae > Apaloderma > Apaloderma vittatum. The sequence goes on from NW_009697166.1 coordinate 19,539, forward strand.
GTGGTAAGTATCAATTTTCTTTTCCTCTGATTTTTAGAATATGTCAATTACTACCACCTGCAGCTGGAGGTAAGAAATTCAGGTGAACCCTGGCAAGGACTGTGAAGATGAAAATCAAGAACTGTTTTCTTTTTAAAGAATGAAAGAACATAAAATTAGGTATATAAAAAGACAGAGGTATTAGATACAGAAAAAGAAATACTGCACAGTGCATTGGTAAGAAAGCATCCTGGAAATAAGGTGGCCTCCATTTCTTTCTTCTCTACCTTCCAGTAATTTGTGCATTTAAGAAAACATTCCACATATCTTAAATAATTGCATTTGAAAAAAATAGTATGTACAGAGACTCTGCATGTGGTTGTGAGCTTCATCAGTCTACAGTCTACATGGCAGAGAAGTTGGATTAGATGATCTCCAGTGTCTCTTCCAGCCTAAGACATTCTATGATTTCTGTGGTTGGTTGTATGAGTCTATTCAAGTTCCATCCCCGTTCAGTCCCCATGTGTTGCCTGGTCTAGCTGAGAGGTGTCCCTGCCCGTGACAGGAAGGTTGGACTAGATGATCTCTAAGGTCCCTTCCAGCCTAGGCCATTCTGTGATTATATGATTCACAGGAATAGCCTGTGGAAGTAATTAGCTGAACCCAGGCTACCAGGCTTTTTGAGAGGCAGTGTGTGTTAGCATGGGCTTGGTGCTGAAGTGTCTGCGTTAGCACCATTTCTCTGACCTCAGATGATGAGGAGACGTGGAGTTGATATGTAATTTTTTTATACGTGATACATTTCGTTGTATGTACACTGGTGGGCAGAAACACATTTGTGTGTGTAAAATTACCAGGGAGAAAAGAGTGCCTATATTTACTGCTATTTAGCCATGATATTTATTACTTCTCACATGATTTGAATATGTCCAATATGCCTCTGTTTGAAAGGATACAGAATTACAGAGAATATGTCCCAGCTGTCAAGATTACAAGAATGTAAAAGTTTTGAAGGGGCCCCATTTGTACCCAAGTGGTATGTACAGCTGCATGGAAGGTGGCATATTCTTCATTGATCTTTTTTTTCTTAGTTTTAGCTATGTGCTGGAAGCCTGACAAAAATAACTTGTCCCTTCTATCTCTCATGTCTACATTACTCTTAATTTTAATCATCTGCAGCCCAGTGCTCAAATTTTCACAATTGTTTACTATGATGCTGGACTAAGTCTAAAACAATAAAGAAACACTATGAATCTCTAATGAATTTTATTCTTTTAATTGTTCTAGCATACACATGATGTCATTCCAGAAACTTTGTGTTAGAACTGGTTTGTGTATAACTGTTTGAAGAGGGTTGGGAGGAAGACCAATGGGAGTACCATAATTTCCTTTCACTCTTCATAACCCAAAAATTTACCCATCTCTTTCCAACTCTTGGCCATGCACCTTTTTCTCTGGTAACTTTTGTTTAAAACACAGTATTGGACCTTGGAAGAACTCTCAGTTTTCTCTCTAGTTTCTTGGGTTTTCAGTTACTATGAATCCGTCTCTTCATGTGCTTTGTGGAAGTTGATTGCAGCAGTTGCCAGAGGGATGAGGTTAAATGCAGAGCTTCAGTAATAGGCTTTGTACCTTTAAACCTTGTATATAACACTAGCTTCTTAATCCATACTGTAGTGGTATTGAAGTAATACAGCACTGCTTGCCTCACAGAATCAGACAGCAGGACTTGATTCCTCAGAGATGTTTTTACAAAGCTAAATTATTTCACAGAACTGTTTTCAACCCTTGATGAGGAAGTGATATGTCTGTTTCTATATATAAACATGTATGTGTGACGTGCGTGTACCATAAAATCTACATGAGTATTGCAGTGGTTTTCTCACCATCTCTTTAACTTCTTAAACTGCAGTGTATTTTGGGATCTCTACTGTGCAGCTCCAGAAAGACGAGAAACATGTGAACATTCGAGTGAAGCAAAAGCCTTTCATGACTATGTAAGTTCTGTGTGTCTCTACCACACTTTCATTAACTGTGTGTATAAATGTGATAGATAAGTGGTTCAGCACAACAGTGGCTCAAAAAATGCAGATGTCGGTCATGCATAAGTAACTCTCAGTTTTCTGGGGATGCCTTAGAATTAGGACCTCCTAATTCTGTGCTTATCCAGCACCATATGGATAATTCCTGGAAGCCACTTCAGGGGTCAACATGCTGTCCCATGTGTTAATGCAGAACAAAGAGGGTCTTTCTGTCCCCCTCACCATGGATGCATCAGGCTGGTCACAAAGGTGCAGGGCAAATGGAAGGACAGATATGTCCTGTCCAATGTCCATACGTTGTTGGTGCTAAAGAAAAGGTTGTACAGGAGATGTAATTGATCCCCTGGCTTCTGTCAGGACCATACTGATTGCTCATCAGATATTTTTGTATCCTCAAGTAGGTAGTTTTCATCAGCATAATAAACAGTTAACCATCATGGAATAAGTTAAACACAGAATCATCTGGCCCAAGAAAGTGGGAGGAATAAAGGGCAAAAATATTATGACAATTTTAATGCCTTTGACGTGGTTCAAAACACAGAGGAGAGTTTGGTGGTATTTTGCCTGCAAGGGGTAGTAATAAAAATAAAAATAAAATAGAAATAAAAATAAAAATAAAACCAACAACGAAACAAT
>NW_009697167.1:0-284 GCF_000703405.1 Apaloderma vittatum
GGAAAGGTGATGGAACAAATAATATCAAGAGTCATCACAGAAAAATTAAAAATCAACAGGGAGATCGGGCCCAGTCAGCATGGATTCATGAAGGGCACATCCTGGATTCATGAAGGGCAGATCCTGCTTGACAAATCTAATCTCATTCTATAACAAGGTGACCTGTTTCGTGGATGAGGGAAAGGCTCTTGATGTAGTTTACCTGGACTTCAGTAAGGCCTTTGACACCGTCCCTCACAACATCCTTATGGCTAAGCTGGCTGCCCATGGCTTGGATGGGCACA
>NW_009697167.1:1212-9901 GCF_000703405.1 Apaloderma vittatum
GAGGTGGTTAAGTTGCCATTCCTGGATGTGTTCAAGTGTCGCTTAGATGTGGTGTTGGGTGATACGGTTTAGGGGTGACCTTGTAGTGTAGGGTTAATGGTTGGACTTGATGATCCCAAGGGTCTTTTCCAACCTGAATTGTTCTATGATTCTATGATTCTATGAACATTTCAGGTTGACATTTCTTGTTTCTATGTCATCAAGTGACTAGGAGGTGGTAGGAGGGATGTTTGTCATCATTCCTTGTAAGAAGCAGGCATGATGCCCAAAAGCAGGTGTTATTACTGCTGTAGGATATTTTCTATAAACACCTTGTGATGTGACCTACATATTCCCATAGCTTCTGGTGAGAAGTAGTGTTCATGTTTACATCATGACCCGTTTCTCCCTGGCTTTTTAGTGCATCAAGGATCTTATTAACGTCACCAGCTGACTATAACGTAATGAGCTATCTCTTCTTCTTGAGTAGTTACACAATGCAGCAGTGTTAATGCAAGGTGAGACAGAGTAAGCCCAATGTAGAGAACTGCAAAAACTGTTAAAAAGTATAACTTTGGAGCACATGAAAACAGAGTATGGGAAGAGCTGTTACCAAGGTATATTTTGAGTTCTTTTCAAGTATCTTTCTAAGGAATTTCCCATATATTTATATAGTATTATTATGACCGTTTCACAGTTATTATAATCATTATATTATTAATCAATATATTAAACTTCTTTTTCAATAATTTACAACTATATGAAAGTACTAGTAATGCATTATATACAAAGACATAATATTCTTTTTATTATTTTTTTTTTCTTTCTTTCTTATTCCTGATTGGAATGAGAGCCATGGAAGAAGTTCAGTATGAAAAACAGATAAGATTTTCAGCTGTGGTGGGATTTCAGATATAGTTTTTAATAAAAGAATTGAATATATTAAAAAGCTAGGGTTTTACAGTTTCTATCTTGATCTATGCATGAGGATCCGAGACATCTGTTTGTAAAGCCCACTGAGGTAGTATTGAGTGCTATGTGAAGTGTGAGGGGAATCCTGGAGTCTTCCTAACTCTAAGTAAAGTGTTAGAGATGTTTGTGATCTCTCGAGAAATCACCTCCGCTCAAGGTTTAAAGGTCTGTAATAAGGTGGAATATTTCTGTTCCCTTTTCCAGTGCGCTGAAATGATTATCCCCCCTAAAAAATCCCTTCTGCTCTTCTTTCCAATGATAATTCCCTGCAAGGACAGACAAACACCTTGAGAAAATCATTCAAGGATAAGAAACCCATGCATGCTTTGTAGGGCTTGAAGGGGCACTTAGCTGTGAAGGTCAAAGAATAGTGAACACTTCAAAGTAAACTGCAGAGAGTTTCTGACTGGATTTTGTTCTTTTGTCTCTCTGCAGAAGAGTATCATTGGCTAAAGACTTTCAGTGAAAAGACAGGCACTTTTGTATTACTGTATTTGAAACAGTACTGGCTGTATCATGAAAGATCATATGTACTCTTTGGAGTCAATTCTTCAGATGCAACTGCTTAATTAAATTTTAAGCATTATTGATTCTGCTTACATAGCCTTCCCACTTCTAGCACCACTGGAAAAAAAATCAAGGATTATTAAAAATGAAAGGACTTGCCTAGAAGTTGCAGAGAATTCCTTACAGTACATAGATCTTAATTACTGCAAGATATATAATACTCTTTCTTCTGCAGAACAAAAATCTAAAACAACTAAGACTGATTTGTGAGGCAGATTCTGATATTGTACAAACAGGGGTATCAGTGTCTGTGTGCTCAGTGGTGTTTAACACCCTGCAGAGAGGATGAATTGACCTGGTGTAAAAGTATTTGATCAATAGAAGGACAGAGCAGCTATTAGTCAGAGGTATGTATGATGGGGTTGCTGGAAGAAGTCTTTTTTTTGTTCTTTTACTTCTTCATCACTATTCAATGCTGTTTGTCCTTTGCAAGGCTTTGTCTATACTGTATGTCAGCTGTAGTGTTGCTTTAAGACAAACATGGAGCCCAACAAGAGCAGAAAGATTAAGCTGAATGAGCTGTGTTCAATCTGGAGAACACAAGACTGACAAATCCATTAGTAGTCTTTCAGTACATATAATTTGTACTAAAAAAGGCAGTGATCCATTATTTTACACATTTCTTAGAACAGAATAAGTAGCTTTATGTGACAATTTCAGTCGAATATTATAAAATAGCCCTCTCAATACAGATGAAACACTGGACGACTCTGCCTAGGCAGGCTTGAGGGGCTCCTTCAGGGAAGGTTTTCAGGGACAAGTAGTATGCAGGACATTGCATTCATTTTTGGTTCGGTTTCAATGTAGGTGGCTGAACAAGAAGATACCTTAAGACCTAACATTTCTATGATTCTAGTTTTATTGTGAGCTAGTCAGGAGAGAATGTGTTCTGGTGTGCTTGTGTACCTGCCAATAGGAGATGCATTGTCTGGGTAGTTTAGACTTGTAAAAGGCCTTTTTTTTTATTTTTCTGGATTTTCTTTTATTTCTGTGTTAAGAAAGTTCCTGTACTCGATGTTTGCCTTGCTAATGGCTGTACAAATGGCCTGGAGATTTGGCATGGAGCTTGGTTTTATTTATATTTATATATATTTGTATAGTGTGTGTATATCTATATACACACATACATGATTTACGCAACTAAATAACTACAGAAAAAATCCCTATAGCAATGAGGGCATTATTGTATCTGGACCTTGGCTATTTTTTAAGTATATTATCACTACATCAGTTGTTCCTTTAGTACCCGGACAAAGGCTGCAGCACTCATTTAGATTCGTTCTTAAAATACTGTATGCTAGTGTCTGTGTTTTTTTCTCTCCTCCTTTTCCCCATAGGCACTCTGTTCTGCTAGATACATGATCTGAGCAAAACACTGAAAGAAAAAAAAACTCTTTCAGGACTGCTTTCAATTGCCACCTTTGAAAAAGCAAGAATACTTCTCAGAATGTTACTGTTGATAATAATAATAATAATAATAACAACAGCAAGAATAATACTACAAGTTTAATTTAACTGAGATATTTTTGAGGGAGAAATAAATATTTCAATGCAGTTTTTCTTTAAATAGTATAAAACCTTTTCAAAAATATGTTAATGGAGAAAAGTCTGTGTTACCAGAGATGTGACAGTACATAATGATGTATTAATTTAAAAATATAGATTCTTATTGAAGGATAGATGCTCTCAGTGGCAATGGGGAGATGTATACAAGAGTAGAAATACATTTGTGCAGTGGAGGGCATAGCCTCTCTCAGGAAAGGAAATTCCAGCTATATGTGTTTAGCACATGTTCTCACCCAAACCCTTGCCTCTGTCACCCACAAGCGGACAGCTTTGCCCAGAAGGGAGGCAAGCTTACACGTGCAGCCCAGGTAACATGGATCAAGCTAACTCTTCCTGACTTTCAGACTGCAATTACAAGCAGTATGGAAAACCATTTGATGGGTCTTGGAGGGAATCTGTCTGGAGGTGACTTGCAGCTTGTGGCTTCGACCCAAATGGTAAGCAAAAAGTTTAATAAGGGTAAAATGGAAATGCATATCCAGCGTGAATTTGGGATTCTTTTGCATTATCCTATGTCCTCTGCAAATTTAACATCCTTTCTGAATATCTTCTATGACGTAGACTTTCATTTCCCAGACACTTTCTCCATTAGCTTTCAATAACATCTCAGTTGTCACTACACCCTCTGCCTTACTCAACATTCGTGCTTTCTGAGCAGTATTTCATATATATATTAATCTGTAGTAAGTAACCCTCTTTGCTCCAGCCAGGCTACGTAGCTGTGCATTCGGATCTTGTCCACACTCCAAGATACAGGCTGCCAGGTCTTCATGATGATGCCTATATATTGGAAACAGATCTCTAATACGTTTGAAAATAGACTCCAATCTTGCAGTTTCCCCATCTAGCCCCTTCTTCGGAAAGAAATCTCCTCCCTGACTTCAGCGAACAGTGTGTGAACAGCAATCCTGAGACTGAGGCTGCAGAGAGCAGCCGAGAGATGAGAAACAGCTTTGCTGTTCGTGAAAGCCTTGTGCTGGTAGACCAGCGGTGACAGCCACTTCCCCATGTCGCCTTGCCAATGCACCTTTCATCCGGCTCACACGTTCTTTCAGGGCTTGTGCCTGGCTTTAACAAGCAGCCGGGGGCTGTGTGGGCTGGTGCCAGGCTGTGCTAGTTTTGTGAGGGCTGAATGTCTGCCTGGAGATGAATGGGACCCCCGGACTGCACAGTTTTTGCAGAAGTAAGTTCTACACTCGCATTCCCCACGCCCTCCCTTCCCCTTCATTTGAAGATTTAATTAGAGCTTAGAAGCTTGGGCTTTTTAAATCAAGCCAATTATTTGCTTTTTTTCCTAAGGAAGGAAACTCCTTTGCTTTTTACTTGTTCCAACACCACCCCTTCCCAGCTCCTGTGACCGGATGGTGGCTGCTCCCAGCCCCATTTGGTGACCATCACATAGTCACATGCTGCTAGCAGAAAAACCCATGTTTCTAACGGTTTGTGGGAAGAATATAAAGAGCTTTCTCCTCATCATGACTAGAGCCTTCGCATTGCTGAGTATGGAGACACACCTTCTCTCAGGGAACATCATCATTTAGATGGAGTTGTACAGCTGGTAGTAGTTATCATTATCTTAACTGCTATGTCATTATTATTAACTATTATGGCTAATACTGTAATTGAGTTCCTGTGTATGGCAGAGTTTCAGCCAGTTAAAGCAGTGGCACGGAGAGCTCCAGGTGTGACATCTCCCAGGTGGACTCAGTGTCCTCTCCCAGAAAGCACCGTAGATGCTGTGCTTCAGCAATGCACTAAAGAAGTCTCCGGGGCATCGTGAAGCCAGATGAAAACTTTCAAAGCCTCATGAAGCAAGAAAACCTGCATTATTACAAATCTACCTTCCTGGATCAATGGACAGGCAAATAGCAGATCATTCTGAACTGGAGTAGAGAGCCTACTATTGTTGCCTTTGGAAACAGCACAGCTGGAAGTTTTCCACCCAAAAATGTGTGATCGAGTCTTTGCAATAGAAACCAAAGATTTTATTCCACTACACTGAAAAATCTCAGTGAAAGCTCAACATACTGTACAATCAAATGAAGCAGGAAAGTCTTAGTCTAATTCCTGATACAGATAAAATGAGACAGATTGTTTGAAGGGTTGTAAATATACCTGATCAAGGCAACTAAACAGTAAGAGCCAATTTGCTTCATTCAAGCTCAGGCCAAGCTTCCTTTGTTGCACAGGAAGAGGCCCTCTCTGCAGTCAGGTTTTTGACGTAGATCAAAAGAAAAAAAAATTTTGGAAGTCAGGATTACAGTGTCCTCTCAATGCTCTGTCCCTGATCTATGTGAGCTGGATGTCAGCCCTATGGTCACAGGGTGACCTCTTTGTCATGAAGAATATGGGTGGAAGGAGGGAAATCATCCATTTTACCACATTTCCTGAGTTCTGAGGGGTACTTCTGCATAACAGCACTGGCAGTACCCACATCTATGCTGGGGTGGAACAACAGAGCTTAGTGTGGCTTGGCTATAGTAAATGTCTACTCATTAAGCATGGAATTGCCTCTGTGTCTGGAAATGCACCTTACTCTTTTCTGTCTGAGATAAAATGTTATTGTGATTTTATTTTTCATTCAATATCATATTTAATATGATTTTACAGCATTGTTTTTATAGTCTTGTTTTTGATATAGCTAATATTTTTATGATATTACAGCACTACTATACAGTACGTACTGAATTGAGAAGCTGGTGTCTTAGCTAGCTAAGATTTTTCAGTGTGGTGAAATACAATCTTTGGTTTATATTGCAAAGACTTGATCAAACATTTTTGGGTGGAAAACATCCAGCTGTGCTGTTTCCAAAGGCAACAATAGTAGGCTCTCTACTCCAGTTCAGAATGATCTGCTATTTGCCTGTCCATTGATCCAGGAAGGTAGATTTGTAATAATGCAGGTTTTCTTGCTTCATGAGGCTTTGAAAGTTTTCATCTGGCTTCACGATGCCCCGGAGACTTCTTTAGTGCATTGCTGAAGCACAGCATCTACGGTGCTTTCTGGGAGAGGACACTGAGTCCACCTGGGAGATGTCACACCTGGAGCTCTCCGTGCCACTGCTTTAACTGGCTGAAACTCTGCCATACACAGGAACTCAATTACAGTATTAGCCATAATAGTTAGTAATAATGACATAACTACTACCAGCTGGATTAATACACGGGTAAACCCTTGCTCATGGTATGTTTGTAGGTGATTCTATGATACCCTGCACAAACTTTAAGAAAATCATAGGCATATATTGTCCTTTTTCTGCTAAGCTTCATTTTCTCATCATGTCTCTTCTGTTGTCTCTGCTCTGTTCTCCAAACTTTAAAACGTAAAATAATCCATATCCTCATCTGAATAAAACTTCATAGAGATATTGCAAGATATTGAAAATTCCAGTTAATTAAAAACTAATTACATTTAATCGCAGACAGGCTTTCAGCATACCGGGAACTATTTCATTTCGCTAGGCTAAACAGCTGTGACTAAAAGGATTACTGACAGAGAAAAAACATTCTTCCTAAATTAAAGGTGCGCGAACATGAAAATATCTATTTGACTGCACAGTTTGTAAGACAGTAGGTGGTTGATTGCAAAGTTAGAAACAGTGTAGCGTATTGATAGCAGACAACACAGATTAAAAGATTAATATTTTTGAAATTTAATATATGGTCATTATCTGTTTGTTACATCAGAACTACAATTCTTCATCTCCAGTTATTTGTTCATGAATATCCAGGATTCCTGCTATTTTCAATAAATATATATATCACAATATAACAGATACAACATTTACTGTAAGTTGGTTTACACTTCTGTGAGATATGAGCCTCAGTCTGTCTCCTCTAAAACTGATTTAAGTGCTGTGTTTTTTTTATTTACCTCTGCCTCCACTGAGCCCACAGCTGCTTATCCCTGCCCCACATTTCTCCTGATCCCACACCCCCCCAGTCCCCTGTGTCTCTGATAAAATGTCCCAGAATGCTAGAGCTGCCCCTCTGCAAACCCCTCAAATCCATAAAGTTGCCTTTTGGCTGCACCGCAGTCTTCCAGTAAGTCTTATTGACTTGCACTGCCTGCCGTGCCTTCCCTTTAATGTTAGCATAATTCATTAAAAAGGTACTGATTGGGAACCTCTACACTATATGATTATACAACTGCCTCATAAAATTTGTATATGATCTGCTAGTAAAATTACTGCTTTATGACATGAGACATGATAAAATTATGGCATTATTTTTTTACTCTAAATTATTTTTTACTTTAAATCTGGATCTATGAGGGAAAAAAATATTCTGAAAGTTCTACACCAGAAATCATTTTTAATTCATTAACATTTTTCCAGGTAAGAAGAGGAAAACTGTAATTTTACATTGTCATTTCAGAAGTGTACTTTTTTTTCTGATTTCAACAGAATTGAATGATAATATGTAAAATGTAATATATGTGCTATAGATAATATATTAAAGGAACATTAATTTACATTTTCAGAACTGTCATTTCATAGTTAAAAGTAACATTATCTGTCAGTTTATTGGTTTTAGTGACACTATATTTTCAAACAGCAAATACTTCTTCCTGTAAATTCAACTATTTTTTCTCTATAATGTTGTCTTTTGAATATCTTCCTTAATGAATTTTGAATATTTCAGATTGCTTTGTAAAAAGAGAATTCATATTGAAAGCAGAAGAGATATTGAATGACTCTGCTAAAAAAATAAAATTGCAAATACGGAAAATGAAGTTATGAAAATGTAGAGGAAGCAAATTTCTATAAAATATAAGCTACTGACTTAAAGAGCTATTTCTTATTAACTGAGTTAATATAATTTACTATGTCCCTCTTCTTAAACCATTCCAGTAAAGTAAACTGAATTTGTTTAACATAGATGCTTTATGTCATCTGCTGGAATTAATGGGGTTAGCAGTGTTAACTGTTGAAATTAATGTGTCAAAGACAATAAGCTAACACTGTGATTTTCTAATGCTTCTATATACTCTCAGTGGAGAGAGATAAGTACTTACTCTATATGCATCAACATAGAATCCTCATAGCAATACTTATAAATCAACAACTCAGTCATGAAATAAGCTATACTTCATATGATGTCACTTGGTTACATATGATACGCATAATATAACTTTTGCATTTTTGTATTTCACATGTATTTGTATCATATATTCTAGCTTGCACTGGTATATTATTTTCATCATAAAACATTACAGAAACTCATTGCAGACCTAACTTTATATGCATAAAAATTCTGTCAGAATGGGTCTCTGGTTCCAGTGTCTTCACATTCAAGAACATTCAAAATAATAGCACCAAGTTATGGTTTCCACTTTAAAAGCACATAACAAGGATACAGTATATAGTGATGATTACTTGGTATACAGTGGAAACCACAGTCTAGTTTATGTTTGCCTCTTATTGGTATTGGTCTATAATTCTTTTTCTGCCACGACCAATCAATGCTGAATCTATTTCTTGATAAAGATGTAATATAGATTTTTATGGGGAACAAACATGTTAGGAATGAAATACGAACACCTTACGGTGTTCTAAAATAACTTCTTATCTACGGCTACTGATCATTTTCCTACCCCCTCAAT
>NW_009697167.1:9932-12225 GCF_000703405.1 Apaloderma vittatum
AATCTGCTAATCTTAGATACTACAGCAAAATATGAAGGTACCTATAAAGAGAATAGACATCAATAAAACCCAAAATGCTAAAAAATATTCTGTGACAGCACAGTTAGAAATCTTGAGATGTGTGAAAACAATGACAATCATTAAAAATGATTCATTAGTCCAGCTGAACATCAGAAAGCACGGGTCATTAAGACATGAGAGCAACTATCAAAGAGATAAGAGAATTTCTTATTCTAGGAAGACTCTCTGAGAAAGATGTAGGCCAAGCAGTGAGTAGATCTCGGACATCTTGACATTTAATAGGCAAAACCACCTTTGACATCCTTGACAAGACAAAGCTCTGTCCTGGAATAACATTGTTGCTTTCCATGGTGATGACAAAGGCAACTTTATGAGAAGGGGAAAAAGCAACTTTCTTCATCTCCAAATTTGTCAAGCAGAACCAAGCTTATCTGACCCAGACTGTGTTTGTCATTTAGCAAACACAGGCTGCCAACGTGATGTGAAGCAGCGGCCATTAGAGTGTTTGAGAACTGCTCTTGGGTATATCTTCCCGCTTTCAAAACTGCTTCAAAAGGAAGGAGGGCTACAAAACATATCAGGTATTCAAAAGCACTGAAGCATTTAAAGATTGTCAAGCATTGCAGCAGCCGCTGGCTCGGCCTCCAGAAGTGCACATCAAGGACACTGCAGCAACAACCAACCCTTTTCAAAATATTTCAGCAGCCAGGAAGAGGTAGATAAGTGTGCAGAGGTCAAAAGTGTAGCAGAATACGTTAGTCCGATAGAAATTAAGCAGTACTATTATTATCACAGTTATGTCTTCACACCACTTAGCAGGCTTAACAGCGACTCGCAGGCTCAGGCTGCCGGAGAGCTCACTTCATACCAGAGTTTATCCCATTACCTTGAATATTCTTGGCTAAGTAAATTCAAGTCTGTCACCTGATTTGGTCAAGGCATACGATCCCAGTTGACTTCAAGGTCAAAGAAAAGAGGTCATATGGAAAAAAAAAACATTTAAAGAACAGCAAACTGGAAATATATTGCAGTTGTCACCTGAGTGGAGGCTTAGAAACTGGTGGAGGATGGACTCAAAGAGGTTACATGATAAGAAGACATTTAAATAACAATAAGCTGGAAATAGACTGCAGTTGTCACCTGAGTGGTGCCTTAGAAAATATTAGAGGATGGACTTCTTCCAGCCAAGCTGCCACTGAAGAACAAGTGGTACAACTGCAGTAAGACAAACGTGTTAGAAAACTGCTAAAGCCAAAAAGCTTTCTGCTCCCAGCAGAAAGGAGAAATACATGCTTGTTAAGATGATCAGTATGAGGCACTACCTTAGGATGTGGGTGAAGCATGCGTTGCCCGTAGGCTTCCCACTGCCCCTCACTTAAGGTTGTCTTTCATAGAACCAGAGAATCATTTCCACTGCCATGTACTGAACTACACATCAAGCCACAACAGAAAATGGACTTTTTTTTCAAAGAGTTGCTTTGAAAGCTGGAAAAGTACTGTGTGAATGATGGAATATCTTTTCTCATTCTGAGTCAGCTTCCAGAAGAAAATAAGGAGGTGACTTTTCACATGAAATGTTATTTCTAGGTAAAGCAAGTTTTGTACAGTTCAGAGAGGTAACACTGCACCACCTGTAAATGAAAGCAGAATAACCCATTGTATCGCTACTGAAAAATATGCAAAGGACCTTGTTTAGGGGACTGGCAACAAATGCTGATACAACAGTCTTTTAGGAAAAATGTTTTCATATGGATTCACTAGAGTATCTATGTGGATGCAATGCTGCTAATGCAAACTACCTCCCACTGGTAAAGGCATATTGCCTTCTCATATTAAACAGAATTTTTTCTGTAAATATAATGCGTGAAAGGAAAATTAGGTCTTTCTGCTTCCAAGAGTAGTTCAGTAACTTGTTCTGTTTATTAGTATTGCCCTCATACACAATTATATTTTTGCAATCACTATCAACTTGTCACGTTAACTCAGTCAACTTTGAAGGCTCAACAACCACTATGATTAACTTGCCTCCACTGTCATATTCCTGAGGTGATTGTCCAGGTAAAATCTGAGATACATTGCTGGACGCATTTGGGAAAGATGGCATTGTCCATGATTGATCTATACCTCGAAGAGGAAAATCTGATTTTCCTGAACATGATAAATACATCAATAGGAGAACATGAAATACCCAACTTAATTAATTTCCTAAAAATCAGAAACTCATCCTTCAAAATTATTATGTATATATGTGTGGCAAGTACATTCTCCCCGA
>NW_009697167.1:12312-17715 GCF_000703405.1 Apaloderma vittatum
CCCCCCCAGCCTCTGGATACACCTAGGAAGTTGGCTGGCAGCCAGTTGGAGGCTGAGATGGCTCTGATTGACCACAGTTCATACTCGACTGGGCTTTAAAATGGGGTCCCGTCCAGTGGCCATCTTTGGAGTCATCTGAGAAGCAACAGGCTGCAGACGGACTACAGCCTCCCCCTTGGTCTGGGATGCCTTTCCAAGGACTATCCTCGAGGTTGAGAATCCTCATCTTTTTATAGGTGAGTGTATTATGATCCCGATCGCTATTCTTTTGTTAGGGTTGGGTGTAGTGTAGTAACGTTCTTCTCAACTGATACCTGAACTTTAAAACTTGGAGGAGCTTTCATTTCTTAAATAAATCCAATTTAATTACGCGTGTGGATATTTTTTTGGAAAATGGGCACACTCCTCACAACATGCATAACAAGTTTATTTAAAATAAGCTGTAATTTGCATGAACTTTCCACCACTTTACAAAACAATGTTAATTAACCTATTTAATTATCCAGAGCATCCCAATTTTTACCTTGCACAGTTTTCCATCTTTGTAATTCTAGACCTAATTTCCATCACCATAACTGCATTTAAAAACAATGACTTCAAAACAAACTCATAGTACAAGTGTTCTCTTAACTTGGAAGCCAGGAGGAATGTATAACTAGCATGATATTTTGTCTAGAGGGTCTTTTTTCCTCTGATAACCAAGAATTCTATCTGATAGGAGACATCTTGATCAGAGGTAAAAAATTCTTGTATGCTGTTTTCAAACCCAGAAGGATATGTTATTGGTATAAATATATATAAAATTCATAGTATATATACATATATTATGGCTAAAGTTACTGTTGAAAGCTAAGAAAAGGTATGAAAAAAAACAGAACTTCACTCTCATTCCTAAGTTCCAGCAGAAGGTGATTTGCAGTCTACTACTGATAACTGCATAACAAGACAAGAACTAGTGTAGTAAAATTTGTCTTAGGGTATTTTTGATTTATAAATTTAATTTCATATTTATAACTATAAATATGAATATAGTTTTCCCAGACCAAAACTAATATAAGTTCAGGTAATTTTGTTATGTTCCAGACAGGCTCAATGTCTTTACATGGTCTTTTAAATCTTTTCTCTCTGTTATATGCTGCCTATCTTCATGGTATCCAAGTAATTTTGGACACAATATTAAATGTTTTTCTCACATGTAACTCTCCTCTAGCTACATTCCTTTTACTTACCAGAAGAAATCCTCACATAGATTTAATTTATACTTTCTGAGTAACTTTTTTTTTAATCCTAGATGAGTTGACTTTAATATCTGTAGAAAGAATATACCTGTGTGTATGCTTGTGAGTTCCTTGAGGAATCTGTATTTACATCAGACAAGAACATCATTTAATCAGGTGATATTCGTGATTGTGTCTGAAACAAATCATGAATACATTTTTTAGTTTTTAAAGCCTGGTTTTTTTAAACCAGAAGCTTTTGAAACTAGTTTGCTAGGTGTTCTCACATACTTTAGCTGCATGCTCATATCACTCCACTGACTATTATGGATCTACTGATAACTTTCTAAGGAGATGCTGATACAAAGATTTAAAACTGGAATTAGACTGAAATGAAATTGCAGTGCTTTTTCTTGCTCCTTTCGTAAGCAGGTTTTTTTCACTGCTTTCCTGACAACTGGATATTATTCAAATTCATTTTATTCCAAGATTCAGAATGATTAAACTTAAATTGCAGCAGATTTTTTTCATGGATCACTAACGCCAACTGTACTGTAAAATATGCACTGACATTCTGCAAGAGATAAAGATTGTTTACTGTACATTGCTGAATCCCAAGTAATCCTCCTGAGCTCTTCCTTGTGATAATCCTTCCTATTGTTATTATAAGTACTGGTGATAACTCTTCCTTTAACACACAGTTATGATTCTTCCTCTTTACCTCCATAAAAGTCTTTTACCCTCATAAAATTTCACATAAACCAACTCAAACTTGCAAAGCAGAAACAAATCATCATCACTTGTAACAGAGATAGCGTGAAGTGTTTCCAAAGGCTGCAATTAATCCTGGGGCAGCAGTATTCAAAAATCCCAGCACCCAACAAAGAAAGGTACCGTTTGTTGCCTAAAAAATCCACATTGTAAAGTCATATGGGTTTCAAGAACTGCTTGTTCACTTTCTATTTCTGGCCCAAGAGCTCAGGCAGACTACCTCTCCTCCATTTCAATTGTTGGAAGGTGTCTCCTTCTGCTGGAAGATATTTGAGCACAATTGTTTCTTCCTTTATATTTGTGTTGCATTCAGCTGTATTTGGCACAAAGAATGGAGAGAAACACTGAACAAGGATTTAGGTTGAAGCCTGCTGTTTCCCAGCCAGGCAAACCCAGGAGCTCCAGTTCCCTGCCTTGCCAGTCAGTAAGTGGTTTAACTGAGGTGCAAGTGGAAGGGAGGGTGATAAGGAGCTAAACTTGAAATTGCTTCAACAGTTAACTTGCTACGGTGCCTGGCACAGTGAGAATGAGAGGTTCCAGTAAGAATCTAACTATCAGTGATATAAACAACAGAAACTATTTTCTCTGCATATGGAGAGCTCTCCTCTCCTCTCCTCTCCTCTCCTCTCCTCTCCTCATTCGTTCCAGCATAGCACGGACTGTTTTTACTACTAACCATCTCAAGAATAGGAACAGAGAAGTTGCTACCTTAACAGTTAACTAAATACCATTCTGGTTTTCACCCGCGTAAATGCAGAATAACTTCATTGAAATAAATGACCCAGAGCTCCAATTGGTGTAAGTGACTGTTTCATTGGAGTCTGTGAAATTACACCTATTTTCATCAAGTGTGTATCAGAGCATAAAGTGAATCCAGTTTATACTCTCTTACTAGGGCACTATTTGACCCAATCTCAAAGAGAATAATTTGCCCTCTCTGGTAGCATGAAGTACTTATTTTCTTTCATTTTTTCTCTCTGCTTACCTCTCCTGGGGGGAGAACATGGGAACATGAACTCTGCAATTAACATAATTAGAACAATTTCAAAATTTTACCTAATTATTCCTCACAATGTGCCCAGGAAGTTGGCAAATATTACCACTCATGTATCATAGCTGTGGAAATTACATTGAAGAGGTTAAATGATTTGCTTGAGGATGGGATGCAAGGCAGTGGGATAGCTTAAACTGAATCTCAGTAATTCCATCTTCTCTCAGCCATCGTCTAGTCAATGCCTTGTGCTGACTACATTTTATGCCTATGCTTTGCCTCTTATCTCAGCTTGGTCACTCAACTCCTTCTCACATGGTGATTCAATCACATGCTTCCAAGTACTACCAGAAAGCGGCTCATAGACAAGTGTATTGACGTTACAAATAGACATTGCAAAATTTGTTTACAAAAATAAATAAGGGATGTTCTCAACACGAAGCAAGGTGAGATGTTCTCTTAGAAGCCAAAATCAACATGAAAACAAGGCATTGAAATTACACAACACATTACATAGTAATTAATCATCACTGCTGTTCCTCAGCTGTCTAGGAGCTCTGAGGGACTAAATAATGAAGCTGATGAATTGTTGTTTAAAGATACCCAATTTATTGCTAAAAATCTAAAATAACCTGTTACCAGGGCCAACTGTTTGCAGCCAAGACTGATTAAATCTTTCATAAAGTGGCAGAGCCAATTGTCTTTTGTAGATATGCAGGACATACCTCAGCAGCAGGATAAATAGTGAAGATATTTGAGGTTAATTGAATGTATACAACTTGACGGGACTGAAGACTCAGGCTTCTCAGGGCCAAACAGTACCTCTTTAAATTGCTGGCACTCATTCAGTTAACAGAATAGTGAATTAGGGAGAAATGGTGGATAAATTTAATTCAGGTTTTCAAAAGACTTTTGATAAAGACTCTTGCAAGAAACTCTTAGGGAAATTTGGTAACCATGGAGTGAGAGGTAAAACTTCACATGGATTAAAACCTCACTAGGAGATAGGAAAAAAAGTAGAAATAATGTTCTATTCTTACTGTAAAAAGAGGTTAATAGTGCAGTAGCCTACACACCAGGTTTTTTTGTTTATGCCAAATTACAGAATCCATACTCATGAGCAGCTCCTTTGAAATCGGCTGCTAACTATGGTGAGAAGTTTGTTGTTACTGTGCTTCAGGAAGTTTAAATAAGGACTAGGGAACATGGTGGTATATTTATAGACGGTCTGAAAGGGGATGAGCTCAGTAAATTAACTACAAGTTGAAAATGCAAATCTAGTGGGAGCCGAGATGTGAAGTGATCTTGTAAATGTAATGCTGTGCAACTCACCAGCTCATCCCATCAAAGGCATGGCTGAATTATTTTTCCAGATTTCCTACCTGCTGATGCAAAAAAAATAACAAGAAGGGCTTCTACAGGTACATCGACCTGAAAAAGAAGGCTAAAGAAAGGATATCCCCTGTGATGAGCATGAACGGCTGCCATGGGTTTGAGTCTGGTGGATTTTTTTGTAAAAGTGGGAGTAGACTCATGTGAAACTTCAAGAGCCTCTTCCACTCCCAGGTAGGAGTTGGACCTGCCTCTGGCCAGGGCCAGGCCAATCAGCATCTCTGCCATCAAGGTATTTAAGAGGTGATCCCATTGTTCTTTTGCTCTCTTTTGGTTTTGTGTTGTTTTGAGCTCTCTTATCTTTAATGTTGGGGAATTTTTTCCTGTTGCAGGAGGGGGAGGTGAGAGGAGGACAAAAGGACGTCGCCCTGAGAAGAAAGAGTGGGAGAAGAGTCCCAGATGAGAAGGAGAGGGAGAAGGCTGCCAGAGCAGGACCTTTCCCTGAAACTCATGGTGGTTGAGATGGCAGGAAGGCGATTGCCTACTAGTTGAGGGGATCGACGTTGGAGAGAATGTCCAGGATGTGTCAGTATGTGCAGAGCCCCATGTGAGAGGGAAGAGAGACAAAGCATCAGCAGGAGATGCACCAGAAGTGATCCTAGCCCCGATGGACTCACGAGGAGGAAGAGGATTGCTTCCTGTGAGGTGGACACCACATGGCATGAAAGAGAGACTGAGAGGATCCCTCTTTCTCAAGAAGGAGGATCTGCCATGGACAATGAGTAATGATCAGATGGACCACACCCTGATTCCCTGGCCACCTTGCTCTGATGGGAGTTAGAAGGTAGCTGGGAGGATAGGGTAGGGTCGAAGTATATTTAAAATCGGTTCATATTTATTGATGTATTTCTCGTACTTTCCTACTTCATAAATGATGGTGGTGAATTAAATCTATGTTTTTCTCTCCAAGTCACTCTGGTTCTTCACCTGTCATCTAAAATGCTAAATTATTACTCTCCTTATCCTTAATCTCAAATCCTTGAGCCTTTTCGGTTGAATTGTCTCCCTCCACGTCTCTGTGGAGATGAGGGC